>NW_024526600.1:6475147-6669152 GCF_017590135.1 Pyrgilauda ruficollis
GGGGCGGCATGGCGGGGGCGGCGGGGAGCGGGCGCTGCGCCGGGCGGGCGCTACGGCAGCATCGGGGCAACTCACGGGGAAGCCGTGCCGGGCCTTTTGTCTGCGCGGGGCGGCGGGGCGGCGGGGCCGCCTCCCCCCGCGGGCGCCGCGGCGCTTGGTACGGCCCAGGCATTCATGCCAAGCGGCTTTCACACATGGAGGCTTGTCTCCAGCGGCTGCTGACAAGCCACAAACAAGGCGGCCCCCTCCCTCCTCCTCCTCCTCCTCCTCCTCCTCCTCCTCCCGCCTCCCTCCTCCGCCGGCCTCCTCCATGCGAACTCCAACTCCGGTGACAGGCGCGGGGCAGGGAGAAGGGAGCCCGCCGCCTCCCCGCGAACACGGCAGGAGCCCGCTTTTCCCCCCGGCCGGGAGGGATCGGGGCATTCCGGGCTCCCTCCCGGCAGCAAAGGCAGCGCTGAACCCGCCGAGTAAAGAGCACAGGTCCGCCGCGTCCCACCCTCGGCAGCGCCGCCAGCCATGGCTCCCAGCGCTCCGGCTCCTCGAGGATCTGCCGAGGAGCCGGCCAGGAATTCGCCCCGCTTCCCCCTTTTCCAAGGTCGTGCAAATAACCGGGCAGGCCAAACGGCGGGGACCCAGCGCCAAGGGCCCCGCGGTCAATTTCATCCCGCAGCAGCGCGGTGCTGGCAGGCAAGGGGAAAAGGCGAGGGAGAAATCACAAAAAAACAAGCCCTCGTGCGCTCCCAAATTTTTTTGCAGCCACCCATTACTGTAAAAAGAGGGAGAGCCCAGTTCAGGGGGAAAGTCTAGGTGTCACAAGGCATGGCCAGCTCTTAGGACTCAAGACACCCGAAATAGGCCTGGCCCAACGACGGGGCCATGCTGGGTGCAGGCTTGCAGAGATTTGAGCTAAGTTTTGTCAGTGGCTTCGGCCGAGAGGGTTCCCTGGCCATGAAGGTTTGCACGGCCTCCATCCAGCAAAGGCCAACCCAAAACATAGCCCCTGTGAATCATTAAACCCTGCTGCCTTGCGTACGGGTTCAGCAGGGTTCAGTCGGCCCAGAAAGCAAACCACATGACCGACTGTCATAAGTTTCGTAACAAAACCACAAAACTCAATCTCAAAAAACACATCCCTGTCCAGGGATAACAAAAGATTTTTTTTTTTTTTCCTCCGAGTCTCACCAGTAAAGGTCTGGTGGAGCCCAGCAGAGTGTTGCACAAGAATCAGCTGGTTTCATTTAATAAAAGTAATTATAATAATCATAATAATCACCAGTTGTAGCTTTTGTTGTCCAGTGATCTCAAAGACATTTTACTAACCCAGACAAGTATTTTTATCTAAATTTAACAAGTGGTAAAAGATTTGGGCAGATGAAGTGACCTACTCAAGGTCATCTGAACCTGTAAAACAAGGGAGAATTTTTGAACTCAAGTGCTCAACAGAAAAGTCACTTCCCAAAAACAGAGCTCCTACAATTCCCCCAAAACTCAGAAAAGTTTTATTCGAGCCGCAGTTTTGCTGAAAGAAGTTTTAACCAGGTCTAATTTGTAGCTTGGATACTAGGGCAGATGAAGTTCTTCCTAGGAAAGAGAAACAGAGGTCAAGTGGTGAAGGAAGACTGCAACCGAGGTTGACTGAGGAGAAAGGAGAAGGGGAACAGCAAAACCAGGAGAGAAGGCTGGAAAATCAGAGACACACCTACAAATTTCCCAGCTGGAAGAGCAGGATAGCTCCAAGAGATCTGGGTGAAAGGTTCGAAGGCTATATGAAGAATATAAAAAGGTGGAAGAATGCAGAGTCTGGAATTTGACCTGCAGGAAAACCAAATCAACCCCTTGCAGTCGGGCACTTGAGAGTTGGTGGGGTGCACTCGCACCAAAGCCTGGGCCAAGGTGTCAGCCCCAAACAGGCTGCTCAAGCACCCTCGCCTTGGCAGGTGCTGGGAGCTGGTCCTCCAAAGAGGATGGCTGCCACGCTCAGCCTGTTGGAAGCAAAGCCAGAGTATGGGCAGAGTAGTCATCATGCCCAGCTTCATCTCCCAGTCTCCACAACAGGACACAGGACAGCAGCTGTGCCCGGTGCACAGGGTGCTGCAGAGCCTGACATTCATCTCCAGGTTCTGGAGTCTTTAAGGGGAAAAAAGCCTCCCTGTATTGTCACAGGTTGAAGCCTGATGGTTTCAAGTGCCCGCATTCTGCTAATGGGGTGAAACAAGCTAAGTTTACCTTCTCTGGGAATGTTTTCACCCGTGGATAGCCTTTCTCTGCTGCTGCAAATCTCACTCTTTTGAGTCGCTTTCCAACCTTGATGAAGATGACTTGGTCTTCCTTTCCAATCCCCGGGCTTCTAGTGCCTAATCAGCTCATGGTGAGGCCATATCTTCTAGTAACTGCTGGGAGCTGCTGCTCTTGGCAGGGTGGATTTTCCCCTCTTCCTTCATTTCCATAACGTTTCCCTTCTGTTTACTTTCCCATTGCTCTCCTCATGGCCGCAGTTCAGGACAGCATGTAAGCACATGTTTAATCTCATTGATCTCGTGGCACTCCACGTACGAAGGAAAACGTGGGTCCCTTTGCCCAGCTCCTACTTATGAATTTTTTGTTAAAGAGACATGAAATAAAAATTTAGAAGTGGTCACCCAAGGGTGGACTGGAGCATGGGCTTCCCCCTCCTCTCTGCTGAAAGCTCAAACAGCCAGGCTGCTGATTCCTGCGGGTGCTTCCTCTCCGGGGTGTGTGTGTGCCTAGGGAAGCCACAACACTTTTAGGAAAATCATAATGCCTGTGGCAGAAGAGGTGAGCATGCCCTCTCCAGAACAGCCAGCACCTTGGGAGCTGGAGCACATCCATGGGACATGCAGACAGGAAAGCCCTGCAGGAGAGAAGGAAGCACGGGCTGGGTCTTCCATATGTACTCAATGGGGGCTTTAACACCTTTGGGCACTGCACCTTAAAAAGAAGGGTCAGCCTCTCTGGGGGCTCACAGAGAGCCCATCCTGGAGTTATGGTCCCCTAGGCAAGGAGGAATTTCATGTCTGGCCTTTTCCTACTGCTGCTGTTGTGCTTAGCCTTGTCAGGTAGGAGCCTTCCCCAGGTAGGTGCAGAGCAGAGCCATGGGGCCCCATGGTCAAATCTGGTGGGCGTGAGGTGTCTGGGCATCTCCAGCACGTGGCATGAGCTAAACAAGGATTTACAGGATCACATTTTGCACTGAGGTGTCTAAACTCCACATGGGTCCTGCTTTAGGAGACTAGGAGCTTCCCTTTATTTGGCTCGTCTCTCAAGTAAGAATTGTGATGTCCCTTTCTTGCACATTTATGGGTTTAGATCATGGTGGAAGATTTGGGGGGCTGCAGGAAAAAGAACCCCTTTTCACTGTGTGCATGTGCAATGTCTTAAATAACAGGACTCCAACCCCAGCTCTGTAGAGGTGACTGCTGAAAAACAAGCAGCATGGCATAGGAGAGTCTGACACCCATACCTTGTAGAGGAGGGAGCTGTTCCCTCCTCTACAAACACATCAAGGATGTGTAAAAAAACCCGTCTGTTTGTCCTGTTTTCCAAGCAGGAATACATACACCTGCACTGTATGGATGCTCTGTGAGTACAGGGTAGAGCAGACACCTTCAGAGCACACTGGGCAAACTGTACATATGCAGATCATCTGCACAGCAGGTCTGACAATTTTTGGATTCATTAGACATAGTGTGTGAATGCTATACAGTTCACCTCCCCAGTGTGCAGTCAACCTATCCTGAATTTCTGGATGTTCAGCAGTCCAACTATCTGAAAGGCCTGGTGGGCATGTGGAAATTCTGGATGAGCATATGCAGTATTGAGATTTCATCCCAAGCAAATTCCCAGGTGGAGAAAGACGAGATGTCCAAGGCAAGAGGCACATGTGGAAGCTCACAATTCACCTGTACCGTGCAGCAGCCACCCATATCTCTTCTGATCCATGCTGCTCTGCCTTGCCCAGCACTTTTCTTCTCATTGAGCTCCCAGGCTGTTCCAAAAGCTGCCGTTTTGTGTCTGCTCTGCTGCCCTGAACTTGCAGGGCTTTCTGTGGTTGCCTGTGCACGCACATGCTGTCTCATAACGTGTAGACTGCTCGTATTTGCTGCCTGTCCCTCTGTCCCTTGGAGTAAATGTCCTGAAGTGACATTTTGCAGCTCTCCAGAGAGTCTTTTGCTCAACCCCATCAGTATTTCCCCTTGTCAATACAGACCATCTAATATCACTTCTAGAGATGTTTCATTCCTGGTCACACCTCGGACAAAATATTCTCAAGAAAATCTCAGGAATCCCATTATTGCCAATTTTCAAGCCATCTGTTACTTTTCTTGAAGTCCCTGGTCTTCAATTCATGGGCTTATGAAAGAAGATCAGCCTTCACTAAAAAAAAAAAAAGAAAAGTAACTTTTGTAGCCCGTGAAAGGCTCTGACACTGGAATGGCAGAAGAGGACCCTGAGGTGATGAGGTGACGGGGTGTGTGTCGAGGCCAGCCAGCTTTCTGAGCCGCTGCCCTGATCTCCAGGTCGCGGCTCTCGGCGGTGACCTGCGCGGCTGGGCCGGGCTCAGCGCGTTCCTCCGGAGGCACGGGATGCCCGAGGAGGAGGAGGAGGAGGGTGCTGCAGCAGAGCTGTCCCGAAGCGTCCCGAGCCGGAGGGGGCCGTTCCCTGGCGGTGCATTGTTTCCCGGTGGTGTCATGCCGGGAGCTGGTGCCGGCTGTGGTTGTAACCAGCAGGCGGAGCTGGGCTGGATAAACAAGCGAGAGCTATTCATAGCCATGAGGAGGGCAGAGCGCTCCTCTCCTAGCAACACAGCCAGGAGAAGAGCAGGAGAGCTCTGCCCAACTGGTGGAGAAATGCGTGTGCGAAATGTTGGTGTTCTTCCCTTCCATGGCCGTGCCTGGAGCCCTCTCGCCTGCCGCGCTCCCTCGCTCCAAAACCTCGGTTTGGTCTCGTGCAGGTGGTGGCCAGCTCTGTTCCCTGGGCTTTCCTCAGTGAAAATGGCCTTGCCCGGTTTAAAACGACCAGGAGATGAGGGTGAGAAGGTGGGGTGCAAACCTGCACCCTTGGGCTGTGGCAGCTGGGAGCTCCTGGGAAGGGCTGGAGCAGGGATGCCTCTGCCCTGCTGATCTGTCCTCCTTGATCCTGCACACCCAAAAATACCCACAAGCAGCTGGAGGGCTGCTGCACTGTGCCATTTCACTGTTCACTTCTTACCTCAAAACACGCAGGTAGGGTCTGATTTACTTTCCTGGACGTGTGAAGTGAGGCTGGTGAGGCACTGAAACAAGTTGTCCAAAGCAGCTGTGGATATCTCATCCCTGGAAGTGTTCGAGGCCAGGTTGGATGGGGCTTTGAGCCATCTGGTCTAGTGGAAAGGAGGGTTTGGAAATCGATGATCATTAAGGTCTCTTCCAACCCAAACCATTCAGTGAAATCCGAGGGCATAGCTCTGTAAGCTTTGGGTGCAGGTATGTGATAAAGCCATGGCAGGGGAATTGTACCAGGGAAGAGTGCAGAGACAGCTTGCAGAGGAAGGTAGCACACCCAGCCGTTTGAAAAATTAGGCATGTAGTAGCAAGGTACTGACAAGTGTTCCACACACCTGTAACACTGCCAGTAAATCAAGCAAAGGCATTTGTCAGCTTGTCATTAGGAGAGTAATGAGGTAAGTACAACAGAATTTAGGGCAAGCAATGAGGCCAGCATCCCTCTGCAGCAGATTTGGCCAGAGACAAAGAAGAGTCAAAGTTTAAAAGCAAACAAGGCTCCAAGCAGAGGGAGCTCAGTCCTTGATGAAGAGCTTCCCTTGCTCTGACCTCTGCATGGTGCAGGCTGAATTGGATTTTTTTGGGAAAAAAGGCTGCCTTCATCCTGCTCCTGCCACGTAACCAGAGAGGCAGACACCTCAGGGCCCCACACTTCTGATTTCACCAGTCCATGCTCATAACAAATGCCCTCAAATCAGCAAACAGGTGTTTTGATCTCTGGCAGACCATGATGAGCAGATTGCTGACATGCACAGTAGTTTTCCAGCAAGGTCGCAATGCATGAATTTAATAAATTGTTAGGAACAAAAAAGGAGGGGAAAACATCCGAAACTCAATTTCAATGTCTATCTGAAAGCTGCATACTAGGCCTCCAGATCTCTCACAAAACATGCCACCACTTGAACTCCAGGAGTAATTAAATTTTATGGAGTTTGGCGAGAAGAGAGGGCCTCAACTCATCGTTTACCATTTGGTTACAAACTACTTGCTGAATAGCAGGAGAATTATCAAATCCAGGAATACTGGGTTCTGCTCCTAGCTATAGGAGCTAGAGGTTAAAACAGTAAAGGGGTCGATCCAGTCATGTAAATTGGCCCATCCAGATGAAAGGCAGGGTAGCTGAAGGAGTGAGAGAAATGTATTCTAGTCCCAATTGTTGCCATACTGTGCAGCATTTTTTTCCTTATTTTTGCATTGCAGGATGGTTAGGGAGTGCAAGGGGTCACAGAATGAAGGCTTGGCCAGCAAGTAAAGTTAGGAAGTGCCCTGTAATGTGGGTGGAATAGCAGTAGGGGAAAGCCAGGGATGTAAGGTGTGCTTCCTCAGGGCAGCCTCCCTGAGTCTGCAGGAAATTCAGCCCGGGACTCTTACTTTATGATCTCACTGATTCAGCTGAAAAAGCAAAAGCCCAGTACAGCTAAGAGTACGTGATAGAAACAATGATAAGGCAAGAGAGAGGGAAGAAAAAAGAACAATTGATTTAATGCCTTCTTCATTTGTATTTAAATAAATAAAGATGCCAATAGAAGGCTCTAGGCACCTTACCACACAATTAACACAACCAAAGAGAAACCCAACTATGCACCACTCCCAAGCAGCATGAAATGATTATCCAGAATGTGCTCTGCCACCTCCCAGAGGAAAAAAAAAGGACTCGCCCCAGCCCTCACAGCCTCTCTCTCCAAAGGGTGACATTTGCAATGTGCTTGCCTTGCAGGCATCTGCGGGGACAGGGGGACAGCACACCCCTGGGAGCCGCTGGTGCCCTGCCAAGGACGCCCCTGCACCTCTGCCTGCCCATGGAATGAAGTGCTCCCAGCGACTAGCACGTTGGAAAGGGATGCAGCGTTCTGCTGCTCTTCCTTAGCAGGAAAAAACGTTGGCTCACCCGAGCCCCTGTTGACGCTGAAGAATATTGCTGGCCCTGGTATAACGAGCTGGAAAACTTCTGTGTCGTAATGAAAAAAAAAGAAAATTAAAAAAAACCCGTAATTTCACCAGCAGTTGTTTCACTAGCAGGACTGTTACAAGCTCCAAGCCATAATGTTGTTAGTGTTTCTCCCACCACCAGGCTGTTTGAATTGTTTCTGTTTCCCATTAGCATCTCTTGCCCAACGCTGCAGCTGCACACACACCCACCCGCCCGCCCCTCTCGCTGCCGGTGGAGCCAGGGCTGGAGCTGACCGTGCCTTCCCTGCCTGCCCCAGCCCGGACACAGCCTTCCCTGCCTGTCCCCAGCCGGGACACAGCCATCCCTGCCTGTCCCCAGCCCGGACACAGCCATCCCTGCCTGCCCCAGCCCGGACACAGCCATCCAGCCTGTCCCCAGGTCCAGGGACACAGCCTCCCCTGCCTGTCCCCAGCCCGGACACAGCCTCCCCTGCCTGTCCCCAGCCCGGACACAGCCTCCCCTGCCTGTCCCCAGCCCGGACACAGCCTCCCCTGCCTGTCCCCAGCCCGGACACAGCCTCCCCTGCCTGTCCCCAGCCCGGACACAGCCTCCCCTGCCTGTCCCCAGCCCGGACACAGCCTCCCCTGCCTGTCCCCAGCCCGGACACAGCCTCCCCTGCCTGTCCCCAGCCCGGACACAGCCTCCCCTGCCTGTCCCCAGCCCGGACACAGCCTCCCCTGCCTGTCCCCAGCCCGGACACAGCCTCCCCTGCCTGTCCCCAGCCCGGACACAGCCTCCCCTGCCTGTCCCCAGCCCGGACACAGCCTCCCCTGCCTGTCCCCAGCCCGGACACAGCCTCCCCTGCCTGTCCCCAGCCCGGACACAGCCTCCCCTGCCTGTCCCCAGCCCGGACACAGCCTCCCCTGCCTGTCCCCAGCCCGGACACAGCCTCCCCTGCCTGTCCCCAGCCCGGACACAGCCTCCCCTGCCTGTCCCCAGCCCGGACACAGCCTCCCCTGCCTGTCCCCAGCCCGGACACAGCGCCCCAGCCCCGGGCAGAGCCGTGCCAGGGGTGTGGGGTGCGGTGCCCGGGTTCCTGCAGCGTGCCAGCTGCTCGTCCTGCACTGCAGCAGCGTTTTGCTTGGGTTCAGGTGGGTGAACCTGGAGTACACCTGGTGAGCAGAGACTCTTTTGCAGCAGTCACGCTCAAATGCTCAGCCAGTCACTCTCAGAGCCGGGCAGAGTGCCCCAAAGTCACCTGTGAGTGAATGCTTTGTGCCCTCCTGTCCTCTCTCAGCCCCACCTTTCACAGAAGCCCCCAGGAAGCTGCAGTGCTGCAGGGCAAGCTCAAGGGCACACATCAAAACAGATCAGGGACCGGGATGAGGCAGGGGAATGGGGTGTACCTGTGTGTGTTGGTCCGAAGAAACCCAGCAAAGATGGGGCATTCAGATAGAACGCAGAGTCAGAGGGCATAGAGGGTGCCACGAGTGGGGACAGTGCAGGAGTCGAGACTTCATAGAATAAAAGAATCATAGAAAATGATGGGTTGGAAGGGACCCATCAGGCTCAAAATGTCCAACTCCTGGCCCCAGGAGTCACACCCCATGCCTGAGAGCAGTGTCCAAACACTTCTTGAGCTCTGTCAGGCCTGGTGCTGTGACCACTGCCCTGGGGAGCCTGTTCAGTGCCCAACCACCTGGGTGAAAAACATTTTCCTGATATCCCACCTAAATCTCCTGTGATTCATCTTCATGCCATTCCCTTGGGTCTTGTCAGAATGAAGAGAGTGGTGCCTGCTCCTTCTCTTCTGTCACAAGGGTGTTCAAGAGCACAATGAGGTCTCCCCTCAGTCTCCTCCAGGCTGAACAGACCAAGTGACCTCAGCCACTGGGGCCCTCCAGTCCCTTCACCATCCTCGTGGCCTCCTTTGGACCCTCTCCAATGGCTCCATGTCTTTTTTTATATTGTGGCAGCCAGAACTGCCCCAGGACTGGAGGTGAGGCCGCCCCAGCCCAGAGCAGAGTGGGACAATCCCTGCCCTTGCCCGGCTGGCAATGCTGGGCCTGGTGTCCCCCAGGACAGGGATGTCCCTCCTGGCTGCCAGGGCACTGCTGGCTCAGATTTAGCATCCACCAGGACCCCCAGGGCCCTTTCCATGGCACTGCTCTCCAGCCTCTCATTCCCCAGGCTATACACACGACAAGGGCTGTCCTGTCCCAGCTGCACAATCCAGCACCTGCCCTTATAAATCTTCATACAGCTGGTGATCACTCATCTCTAATTTCTCAAGGTCTCTCTGTAGTCCCTGTATACACTCGAGGGAGTCAACAGCTCCTCCCAATGAAGTCTTGTCAGTGAATTTACTCACTATTCCTGCCAGTCCTGTGTCCAAGTTAATGACAGTATTGAAGATCACTGGTCCCAGGATGGAACCAGCCTGATGCCCCCCCATTCACTATAACTCGTGCCTGACCTGTGAGCCAGTTGCTCACCCACTGTGTAACACAGTTATCCATCTTGTGCCAGACACTTTGTCCAGAAGGAGACTGTGAGAAGCGCTACCAAAAGCTGTGCTGAAGTCCAAAGAGGTTATATCTATGGTTTTCTTGCTAATTGGTGTTTGTTCACTTTTTCCTGCCCAAGTATCAGGCAAATTAATAACTGCAGTTGCTGGGAAAAAAAAAAACCTCTGCTGCAGTAAAGGCTCTGTGCTGTTGTTCTTCTGAACTACCTGCTCCAGACTGAGCATGGGCTGCATCCAGACCATCTGGGTGACTGCAGAGGTGCTGTGGGGCAAGCTCAGACTGGCATAATGCACAGCTCTGAGCACTGGACAAAAGAAAGAGCTTGCCTGAGTGGGCATGGGAAGGACCAGAGCGTAGCTGGCTCTCCAGACCTCTGGCAGACCTGGTGTGCAAGGAGTGCAGCCTCCAGCTCACGTGCCAGCCACGTACAGGAGACAGACATCACCTCCAGCCCTGGTAGCCTGGCAGGACTTGAAAGCACAAGTCTTGAACCACAGATAGTGGTTTGGCCAGGTTAATCCTTAATCTTCTCATCTCTGGCTCTGCCCTCGCAGTTGACATCTGACCATCTGCTCTGACGGAACCCTAAATTCTTGCAGGATGAAGTTACAGAGAGGAGACTTTCAACACTCCAATAACTTTCATTTGTCTTTGGGTTCTCTACAGGTTCACAGTCACCAGCTACAGCAATAACCAGAGTGATCCTTATGAAGCAAGGCAGAGTTGCCAAAAGCAGGGCAGATCTGAAGGTACTTGGGAATCACAGTTGGATACACCTCTGCAGTGATGGGGATGACTCCTGGCAACAAGGCTGCCCCTATGAAAGCACCTCACACGTCTGGCAGGTCAGCCACTGCCCTGCAGAGCCAGTCTGCATGGTCCCTGTGTGTGCCACCTTGGTGACCCTGTCACCTACGCAGTCCAGAGCACAGGGTTCTGCTGCTGCTAAACCTGTACCAGAGCATGCAGGCATAGCAGAGCTCATGGGACATGAGCTGGCTTGTGTCCAGGACCAGTCCTGCTTCCTCGGTTCAGCAGTGTGCCTTTGCAGCAAGCCTTGCCCTTACTACTTTGTGCGTGGTTCCAAAAAGGTGCCATGACTTCATGGGATCAAGGCCAGAGCTTTGAAGCCTGCAGGGCTCCCTGGTGCACAGGCACAGTGACTTGGGTCTTCACTGGCAGGACATCCTTGCACCACCTTTCGCTGTGTGAAGATGTTTGCAGTATCCAGGGGGAGCAAAAGGAGGAATGAGTGACATCAGGAGATCTGCCTCTGGCTGGGGAATCCAGAGAGTTCATCCCAAGGTGCTCTCAGGTGTGCTCTGTCACCTGCCCCAGTGCCAGCTGTGCCTCAGCACACACACCCACAGCCCCAGCCCATCATCACCCTCCTCTCAGTGGGCACTGCCTGGCTCGGAGCCTTCTCCTCGAGTTTCCATCAGCTGCCAGAAAAGCTCCTGCTCTCTTGTCCCTGGTGGCCAGAGCTCACACTTGGCAAGCAGAGCCCAGCAATCCTGTGGGAAGGCATGCTTAAATAGAGGAGCTGAATATATCTCCTTCCTCGTCCAGCAATTATTTTGCTTCCTTTCCTCATTCTAGGTCCCCAGCCTGAGTGCCTCTGCCTCGGCGCACGCTGGATGCGCTCCCAGCAGCGCTCAGCCCTGAGTGTCACACACAGCCACAACATCAGGCATGATCCCTGATCCCAAACAGCACCAGCTGTCACCACCTCAACCCACTGGGACTCGATGGAATGGGGTTTTTCTAGTGTGCACATTCTGCCAGCCCCAAGCCTCAGAAACCCACCCGAGCTGTGCATTACTCAGCAAGCCCCAGTCCAAACCACCACGCCAACAAGGAGAAGCCGTGGTCACTGTGCTGCCTGCTCGGGGACAGCTGCTGGCAGAAGGAGGGGTGACCCTCTGTGGCTCAGGGAAGCTCCTGGCAGTCTCTCAGCAGGCCCTGGGCAGAGCACTCATCCCATCCTCAGGTGCAGAGATGGCCAGCAGAGCTCCCCAGGGAGCTCCAGTGGCATGCTTGGAGGGATGAGTGAGCCAGGACAGGCAGTGTGGACTCTGTGGGACAGAGGGAAACCTCTCCTATCAAACATCTAGCCTTGAAATAGTCTGAGTGACCTCATCTGGCTCCCAGTGTACTCCAAGCATGTGGGTTGATGTTAAAACTATGCTGCTTAGGGTGGAAACGCTTTCCAGTGTGTTTCCGCTAGGAATATTGCCACTGGCTCCTGGTGGGACTGGGTTTGGGCCTGAGGGAAGGAGAAGAGGTAGAGGAGGAATCAACCTGCACTTCTCAAAGCCTTGCAGCCGTCCTCCTGGAGGCTGGGGTAGCAAAGGGAGGACATCCAGATGGGAACAAACTGACATCTGCAGCTATCTGCCTCCGTAACTCTGTGTCTCTCCAGTACTTATTGTTTCTACAACAGGAGTGATTAGTGCCCCCACCAAGGTCAAGGCCTCCCAAACAGGCGCAGTGAGAAACAGCTCCTGCCCTGATCAGCTGAACTGCAGGAGAGACCAAGGGCACGGGAAAGGGGGACAGAGTGGGAAATCACCTGCCAACACGGCACGGGCTGGGGGAAGAGCTGGGATCACAGGCATGGGTCTCTCCAGCTCCCTTCTGTCCCTCTCCCCCAGCCCAGTGCCCTCGGCACGGAAACCTCCACAGCTCCAGGGCTGCAGAGTTAATGAGTTAGGTCTGTGAATTAGTTAATTTCCAGGAGCGGTTCTTTCATGACAAACACCACACAGCAGGCATCTTACATCTACAGCTACAAGAGCAGCCTCTAAGCCCACAACCCTTTGTCAAGAGTAAAAATATAAAACAGTCACAGTAGATGGAAAGAGACAGGAATAAGGCAAGGGCAGGGAAAGATGGAAGCACTACAAATTCTGCAGAAGAATGGAGGTTTCGAAAATGTCCAATTATCTGCAGAATCTGCCTGCAGCACCCTTGTTTCAGCAAGATGAGGGTGCTCAGGGCTACACAAAGCCATCTCTAACAGTTACTGGGTTTCAAACACCTTAGACTCATTACTCAATAATTAAGGATCCCATCCTACCCCAGAAGCCACATCTTGCCACACTGGCTGAAGCTGAACGAGGCCCTTGTGTTTCCATCCATCTGGGATCAGGGGGACCAGCAGTGTGGTGGCCTCAGCAGCGCTCAGAGGTGAGGAGCAGACAAGGCAGAGGGAGGCAGCTTCGAGCAGGGGAGTGCAGAGGGACAAGAGCTGCACCCCCAGAGCCCCTGTGGAGGAGCAATGAGGAGCACCGGGGCAAATATATCCTTGGGGAAGGATTCCTTTCAGGGAAAGAGGGATTGCAGGAGATACTTTAGAAAATAATGGAGGGGATCGACGAGGAATGGAGCAAGAGGGAATGGTTAGGTCTCTAGAAGATAACACAGTAGGGAAGGAAGAGGCTTTGGTGACAGGTGGTGGTGGAAGAACAAAGCAGAATAAAAGAGAGGTGGTGTAAGGAAGAGAGCGTGAACACAGTCAGGCTGAAATGAGAGACTGAAATAATGGTGGGGAGAGCACCCCTCAGACATCTTTCAGAAAGGAAGTGACAAAGTGAAAAAGGAAAAACAAAACCCATAAAATGCAAAGGGAAGGAGTGGGTATTTCATCACTGAGCGTGAGGTGATGCTGGTGTGCAGGAACCCAGTGATTGAAAAGCACAGGCAGAATGGTAAATTCCTCTACAAGTGCTTGCACACCACAGGAACAAATAACCCGGGGATGCAAGGACTGCCTGTTAAATTGGGGTGACACCCAGAAGAATGGCCCACCACCTTTCCTATTGTGTTTTTGGGCTGGGCCTAGAGCTCAGGCACCAATCCACCCAGGGCAAGAAATCGTGTGTCAGTGCCCCCCTGCTTCCACAGCCTGCTGAGGAGGAACCTGCTGGTCTGTGTCTGGGGATGCCAGCCTTGGAAGCACAGGAATCCTGCCTGCAGGGAGCCAGGGTGCTGAAAACATCGGGCTGCTTTGAACAATAAGGAGGTTCATCTCCTCACCTTGGGTGCTCTGCCTTTTGCCTACACCGAAGGCTTAAAACAACACCAGCACTCCCAGGGTCTGCCTGGCCTCCCCAGGATAAACGTGGGGCTGGTCTCAGCACACAGAGGGGAATCCAAACACCCTATCTGTGGTCGTGGTCCCTGCTTCAGTGCTCTTACAAGAAACATTTTATGTATTAAAATAAGATTTTCCCTGTAACTCCCCTTTTAACACTGCTGGCTGTTCAGCCTGGAAAACGTGACTCAGGAGGAGGCTGTGGACATCTCCCTGAACATGAGGGGAGAGCAGCGAACATCAGAGAACAGAAATCACATCCCTTGTCGTACAGACAGCACCCAGGAAGGCCAGCCTGCCGCTGCTCCGGAGGAGGGCTGGGGCAGAGCAGGGTTTGTATGCTCTGCGCTCTGCCACATGCAGCCCTTCCCTTCCTTGAGAGGATCAAACGCGTCGTTTACAGCTGTGATTATCAAAGCCAATCTTTTGGTCTCATTGGTCAAACTGGGGAAATCTCCCAAGTGCTTGTACTGCTAAAATAAGATCTTGTTCAGTGGAGATTATGCAGAACCATCTCTTTCCAGGCACATTTTGTTAGCAAGGGATTAACTAGGAATGTTGACATTTAAGTTGTTGTCACTGCATATTTGAGGCTGAGTGTACATTAATTACAGGGCTGCACAGCTCCCAGCCTCAAAGCTCCTTTTTTAACAGAAGAAGGAGCCAAGGCTGTGCTTCCCAGTGTGTGAGAGGGGTCAGAACTATGAGGTGCTCCAGGGGGGATTTCGAGGGCGAAGAACAGGGGACAAGGGGAGACAGTCTGGTGCTACAGAGGCAGCCTCAGCTAACACCATATTCAGGTGAACGGGGCAGAGACTGCCATTTCAGGCATCATCTTTTCATATTTAAGGAATTGGGCAATTACTAGAGGTTCTTTGATAAATATGGCAGAACTATATTTATTTCCAAAAGGAAAAAAAAAAAAAAAAGATAAAGGATAATGTCACTTCAGTGACTCGGTTTGTCCTCTTGGTGCTTGGATGGCAGGTAACCTCCAGGGCCATGCCCCCCTTTATCCAGCCTGGGCATCTCAGATGACTCTGAACTAAACCGGCTCAAAATATCAGTACAGCCATCCATCACATCTCATTCACGCTGGATTTCAAATCTCATTAGGCTCCAAGAAGGCGCAGGCAGAAATTCACAGTTTTGTTATTGTCCTAGTATTTCCAGCACGAATACATCCAAAATACCACAAGAGCAATGGTGCCTCGGCGCACGGACATATGGCAGGAACAGAAAAAGCTGCTCCGGTGCAATTGTTCAGCTCCATTTCATGGAGAGAGCCGCACAGGGGGAGGGCTGAGCGCCGGGGAGAGCAACAGAGAAACACGCCAGGCTACACAGAGCTGACAGAGGGAGAGCAGGACGGGAGGGAGAGCAGGGCAGCGAGAGACGCATGCAACTCGAGGGGAAGGACAGCAACCCCGCAGGAAGAGAAAAAAAAAAAAAAAAAAAAAAAAAAGGGGGGGGGAGGGTGTAACTGGAATGAAAATAAAGGGGAAAAGGCGGAAAAAGGTAGGAGCAGGGAGGGGAGGGAAGGCGAGGGATGCGGGAGCCCCGGCCCGCCATCGCCCCCTGCGGGCCGGGCGTGGAACTGCGGGCGGGGCTCCCCCTGCAGGGCGGCACCGCCGAGCCCCCCAGCCCGGGGAGCCCTCCGAAGCCCCCCAGCCCGGGGGGCCCTCCGAAGCCCCCCAGCCCGGGGGGCCCTCCGAAGCCCCCCAGCCCGGGGGGCCCTCCGAAGCCCCCCAGCCCGGGGGGCCCTCCGAAGCCCCCCAGCCCGGGGGGCCCTCCGAAGCCCCCCAGCCCGGGGGGCCCTCCGAAGCCCCCCAGCCCGGGGGGCCCTCCGAAGCCCCCCAGCCCGGGGGGCCCTCCGAAGCCCCCCAGCCCGGGGGGCCCTCCGAAGCCCCCCAGCCCGGGGGGCCCTCCGAAGCCCCCCAGCCCGGGGGGCCCTCCGAAGCCCCCCAGCCCGGGGGGCCCTCCGAAGCCCCCCAGCCCGGGGGGCCCTCCGAAGCCCCCCAGCCCGGGGGGCCCTCCGAAGCCCCCCAGCCCGGGGAGCCTCCGAACCCCCCAGCCCGGGGGTGCCTCCGAGCCCTCTCCCATCCCAGGGTTCTCTCCGAGCCCCCCGCCCTGCCCTGCCGGGGACCCTGCTCTGTGCCTTCTCTGAGTCTGGCGGCCCCGCTCCTGCAGCCCTCCCTCCCTCCCTCCCTCCCGCCGCTTGTCAGACTACTGTAGCTGCTATCTGCTGCCCCAGTCTGCGAGGGAGCCCTGTCTCCTCCATAAGAGGAGCTTTCTGGACAGATGAGACCCTCCTCAAGTAGCAGTGAGATGGAGAAGCAGCTTTTGAGGAGAGACTCGGAGAGAGCTGGTATGTCCCCTGCAGCACCGCCGGGCAGTGAGGAAGATGCTGCCGGAGGAAGACGGGCACAAAGCTCGCAGCCCACAGCAGTGGCAGACAGACTGCCCTGTACCTTTGCTCTTAGCACATGTAATCCCAGGACAACCCATGGGATCCTCCCGTGGGATAAGGGTCACAAAACCCTGGCAAAGGGTGTGGGGTGACAGGGGACATCTCATCATTGTGCTGAGAAAGGCCACCAGACCCGAACAGCTCTCACTCCTGCCGCAGTGGAGAGGGCCATCCTCAGTTCTGAGGATAACACGGGGTGGCCATGGAGGCGTCCTGGATCTTTAACCAAGCAGTACAAGCTTTGGGCGTTTTTTCCTCCCCTCCGCGTGTAAGGCACTGCCACATTCCTCCTCGTCCTCCGCAGCCTGGGCCGGGCGCTGGGAGCAGCAGCTCGGCGGCAGCGGGGAGTGTTGAAGAGCCCCCCGAGGCCCTCCCGGCTGGGCGCAAAGTGGAGAAGCAGCTGCCTGTTTACAGAGGGAGGGTGCAAATTGGCCTTCGGGGAGAGCCGCACCGCGCATTTCCCTGCAGCTCGGCTCGGGAGGGAGCGGGGGGAGACCTCCAGCTGAGGAAAACAACCAGGAAGGCGAGTATCTGCCATTTCCTAGGGGGAAAGGATTCAGAGGAGAGCTGTCTGAGTCTATTAACTGATGCTGGTTCCTGTGGAGAGATGGTGGCACACCGGTTTGCTTCAAATAGTCTGTTTCCATCTCTAATGCCACCTTCAAGCATTCAGACCCAGACACACAAAACTCCCTTCCTGCTACCTTTTCTGGCGTGTCTCTCACGGAGGATTTTATTTTCCTAATGGGAGACACGAAGCAGGGTTTGCAGTAAATGAAAAGAGCCGTGTCCATTTGCATGGTTGCATAATCACGTTATACAGGGATCTTTCAGACTCTGGAGAGCAGAGAGAGAGAGAGAGAGAGAAAAGTGGGCCGTCATGAGCGGGAGCTAAAAGCCAGATCTCTCGATGAGATCAAGGAATAGATGTGAAGTCAGTCAGATGGAGAAATGTCTGGATAGCTCTTCCAAACAGTGAGAGTCGCAGGCTTAGCTCTGAACATAAACAAAGCGAGATGTTTCTGGGGGTTGGGCTGGGTTTTGTATAAACTCAGTTTCCTCTTCCAT
This sequence comes from Pyrgilauda ruficollis, assembly GCF_017590135.1. Lineage (NCBI taxonomy): Eukaryota > Metazoa > Chordata > Aves > Passeriformes > Passeridae > Pyrgilauda > Pyrgilauda ruficollis. The sequence continues at coordinate 6,492,483 of NW_024526600.1, forward strand.
CATTGAAACCGGATGAGAAGAGCAGCCTGTAGCCAGGAGCCTTTGCCTCTCCGCTGAGGGCTTACACAGGGCTCAATTCCCAGGGTGCTCAGGCCAGGACCTTTCACCAACATCATATTCATTGCAGAGTGAAAGAAAAATCGCTCACTTCATGCTGCTGAATGAGAAGCTCTATTTCCAGAATACACATTTGCCTCTTAGTAAATGGTAATTTACCAGCACTGGCAATATTCCCTTCTGGATCCCCTGGTAACCGCTGATTAGTCCAAGCCTCAGCCCAGGGTCACCCAAACCTCAGCCCTCCAAGAGAGAAAGCTTCACTTGAAATATAAATGCTATTAAATCAAAAGGACAGATTTTCACAGAAATTATATATTCTCTGAAACAAGGAAAACTAAAGCTGGACAAGTATAGCCTTTTTTTTTCCCTGGAAATTAATTTTGAAACCTAGCATCACTCAGTTACTATCCTGTTACCCTAAAATTCCCACCTCCTGTTCCTTACTCCATTATTTGTTCTGATGTCAGTAGTGGGAGGGTAAGAACATCTCCATAAACATTTCATGGTCCACTTTGTAACTCAAGTACTTCTGTGAAATTTTAAAAATCTAGGCCATTTAGCCATCCAAACCATTTGAAATGTTTACCCATCTGAAGGATTTCTCAGCTGCTTCCTGGAGTGCGAAGTCAAACATCGCCTATCCTGTGGAAAAGGGAGAGTGGGAGGACATGTTTTTTACATGTTGTACCTCTTCACCTCCTTTGCACAGTCTGATTCCTCGTTCATGGAGTAGTTAACGATACAGTATTTAAAGGAGATGTATCCTCAGCCAGAGAGGACAGGGAAGCAACAGGTGCCCAATCTAAATTAACTGTCTCACCCTCAGGAGCAAAGCTGTCATCACCAGCCCCGAACTTGTTACGAGGAATAAAAGGCTAACCTGAGAGGCACAAGAGAGCCTTCCCTCCCCGAGCAACCCGCAGCATATGGCAGCAGGAACCTGCAGGATTTCCAGTGGCACGCAGCATGACTGCCAGGGGCTGTCCTCCCTCTGATGCCTGGACCTTTTTGCATCACTTGGGAAGTGTGAGGAGGCAACGGGCGAAATGCAAACCTAGCCCACGGTGCTCACATTAAATTTCTCAACGTGTGGTGTTTCGTGCGAGTGGGATGACTGTCAGACATCGCCTCTAGAGGACACGATCCTCAGTGGGCTTGGGCTGCTCAGAAAATCCTGGATTCCTCCCCCAAGCCAGGCAGCTCCTGGTTACCTGTCTCTGCACTGCTGTGCCACATTCTGCCTGCTGCAACTGTACCGTGAAAATTGGGGCATTTATCTGTACCTCTGTGCTCCACATAGACAGTTTAGCTAAGGACATCTCCTTTCACATCCTCGCTGCAACTGTGAGCTCCCAAGAGAAGCACCTAAACCTCCCAGGGACCATGAACAGTCCCAGGAGTGGGACTGAAAAGCTGAGAGGAATACAGTGCCACAGAAGGGATACCTGAGATACCTGCAAATGAGCTTGTGGAGGCTCTGGAAGAAGACCAGGAGCTCTGGGAGCTGACTAAAATGTACATGCAGATGCTGGTTGCAGCTGCAAACTGCTTGACATAAATCACTATACACTGGCAGTAAAAAGTATGGGTCTTACAGACTTTGCAGAAAATAATACACTGCACACTTGTTGCTTGAGATGTGAGGGACTAAGTTATCTGCAAGATAAAAGAGGAACAGGACCTTTGCATCAAATTCCCTGCTAGTTTTCTGTCTGGAATGTCAAGAGGAGGAATGACACAGTATGTTTTAATTACAAAAATGTTCATTTTTGGCCTGGACTGTGCTACATACACCTTACATGCTACAACAGGGATCAGGTACTAAGTGGAGGAAAGCTTCAAGCAGGACCCTGTAAGATGAGCAAAGGGTTAGCCTGAAGTTGGGAAGGGGCAGAACTGAGGAGAGAAGGTGATTTACTTTGTCTCTGCTCGCTCAGAGGCTTCTGCTTCGTTTGTGGCTGGGCATGTCTTCTGGATGGCACCCATGAAACAGGTACAGGAGGGCAACCAGGAACAGGCTCGCTCCAGCTAAAGCAGGATCCCTGTGGAGAAAAGCTGTCTGAGCAGGAGAGCTCCAGCAGCAGTGGCAGAAGTGTGGAGCTGCCAGGAATTGTTGGTGGCTAAGGCTGGCATTAGAGAGCACGTACCAAGGAGCTCACCGAGCCACACAGCCAGACAAATCCTTCCCCACTGCAAACTCACTGTGCAAGTGATGTAAACACCAGAGACAGCAAAACCAGCACGAGCCATGAGAGGCAGCAGGACCACTCTGTGCCAGGGTGAGTCCCAGTGAATCAGAGCTGTGTGATGCCAGTGCAGGGAATGGTTCCCGTGTTTGGAAAACCTTTGCAGGTGCAGCTGGAACAGAGGGAGGCAAGCAGCAAATGCCCATGGAACAAACTGCCAAGGTAATAATACTTGGGAACACTGGGGCAGCTCTGAAACTGGGCATTTTCCTCATCAGTGTCACTGCAAAGATTCCCAAAACTGCCAGGAAGAGTAACACCCAAAGGGAGATGTGGAATGGAAACCGTCAGAAAATTAATATCATTGTCAAGCTTTGATTTCCCATTCATGCAAAGATTTTTTTTTTCCATCTACTGGCAAAAAATAATCACTGTGGAGACAGTGGGAGTACCCTGTGGGAAAAAAAAAAAAAAGCTTTTCTAAAGAAGTTTACAAATAATGGTTCAGATCTCCTTCAAATTGCCATTGAATCAGAAGAAATAAATGGAGCTACTCAGATTTGGTAAGGAAGTGATCCTATTGTTTTAATGTGATTTTGTTTTAATGATGTTGGAAGATGATGACAAATTGGCTCCCTCTGGTTTGGATTTTTCCAGACTGGCACAGGACAGATGCAACAAATGAAGAACGCCAGTAGGACTATAAATGGAATAGAACTGTAGTTCCTACACTCAGCTATGCCTGTATCTCACATACCAGAACAAAAAAAAAAAAAAAAAAAAAAAAAAAAAAAAGGGAGTGAGCTATGGAGTTAGGGCTTGTGTTAGTAAATTTAGGGTAAGATACATCTCAGAGCACTGCAAACCTTCGGGGCTTAGCATTAACTTGAAAATATTACCATATCTCTGGAAATGCAGTGCTAAGGGCACTCAAAAGAGATTTTTGTCATGCAGTGCCACTGCTGACCAAGAGCATGATTATAGCCAGGTCATTTTGACACTGGAAACCAAGGACACTTGCCCTCTCCTGCCAGCCACCATGGTAATTCCCAGTGGCAGTGGGAATCCATCTCTGCATTTTCAGATATCTGCATCTTTGGTTTAACCTTGAGCCTGACTTGCAAAATTTCTATTCACAGCACATCAAACAGTTACTTCCATCCATCCACAACAGTTTTCTACTATGAAGTTTACATTTCCATCTTCATCAACACATTTTCCAAGGATGTGCATTTCATATGAGGTGAGTTCTGCCTTGTCAAAGATCTCATGCTCACTGATTCCAGCCTGTCTCAATACATACTCACATGTGTATTTATTTTACTTAACCTTAAAGCAAAGCAGCTCAGCTTTGTTGTGTAGACGATCCTTATATTTTCTTGGTTTTGAGAATTTGTATACAGATAAACAACATTCAGGATCTGACATTTCACTTTGATTGCAAGTTGCTGTAATTAAGAACCAAGGCTTTATGAATTTTAATCATCAGCTGTAAGTGGTACATTATCTCTAGTTCACAATGAAAGCAATCAAGTGGACAAGATATTTTTAGAGACATTACTGTGGTAATATTACATTAAGTAGTGGTTAGTACACTATTTTCACACCCAGTGATTTCACACATTAATGCGGCTATAGATCAGCGTTAATGACAAGAGAAAGTTATTTTTCAAGTAGCATGAGAAGGGTGGTTAAAAGAGCTGCTGGGGATTTACACTCCAGCAGCAGGAGGGGCACCTCAGCAGGGCTGCAGCTGAAGATGCTCCAGCAGGGAGCAGGGGCTGCTTCCACTTCTGCTGGAGGCCGAGGCAGGAGCTCCTGAATGGATACAGGTTAATGACAGGGGCAGCGTTTCCTCCCTGCTCCTCGGGAGGGAGGGGACAGGAGGGGAGAGCGAGGTGAAGCACACCGGTGCTGGCACTGAACCTCGGAGCTGGTGAGAGGAATAACACACCACGTCTGGCCCAAGGCTGCAAGACAACATTCCCCCTTTTCAAAGAGGGCAAAGCAAAGAACAAATCAGAAACACCCCGTGGCTTAAAGGTTTAAAAAAAAAAAAAAGCCACCAAAAAAACCAAACAAACAAAAACCAGGAAGTCTGGCACATTTTAAAGTTTCAGTGTATGCTACTCCACATGGATACAATGTTGTCTAGATAAACCTGTAAATACAGACATCCCTTCTTTCCAGGCAGGAAAGACAAATGCACAACACACAGGGCCCCAAAAGGAGCACATTTAAGTATTATCATCCTGCTGAAGGATGCCAGTTCATCCAAAAATTATTTGCCTGAAACTAAAACTAATTAGAAACACTGTTCTGGGAAGGAGAAATTCTTCCTTCTTCCTGGAGTCTCAGATCTGGGATAATAGAAGCTGCAGCAGCCTCACCCCAGACCTGCAGGCCATTTTATTTTACTGCAGAGGTCCTGTGGGGATGGCAGGGCTGGGATTTGGAGAGCTCAGCAGCCAGCTGTGCCAGGGAGAGAGGACGTGACAGAGAGCTGGCTGTGTGTCACAGCGGCAGACAGCTGTTGCTCACTGCATCTTGGATCCTGTTGGAAATGCCCTCAGAGGAAGCCAGGTCTGCTCCACAGAAGGTGGCACTCAGGGGCTGATGGCTCTGCAGCCAGAACATGCTGATACCAACATCATCTGCAGCTCCAGTCCAAACCACCTGGTCACAGAGGCAGCTGTTGACAGCAGGAACTTCCTGTGGCATCCAGATGCAGCGATGCAATGGCCTCTTCTGCTGCTCTCCCTCACACAGCACCAGTTACACTCCAATATCAGGCCAGCCCTCAAATCCAGTCCAGAATTTTTGGGTCTGTGTAGAAAGGTTGGACCACTGCTGCTCTGGGATATGGAGAAGCGGTATGGAAATACCAGTCAGACTTTAGGTGCCATTAAAATGGCTCTTTCACAATGTTTGCCTTCTTTTGTTACAGGGTAACCCAAGCAGCTCTGTCACAAAACAACCTGAAGCAGGAGCACTAGTAGGAGAGGAATCTTATATTTGAGCAATAGATAATGCCCTCTGACCTACTTGTGCATTGAAGAGTTATTTCTTTTTCAGGATCTTAGAGATGCTTTCAGAAAGCAGCATTAACTGCATATCAGGGCCTATTACACAGAATATCCACAGGATATCCTACTTCCACAGAAGTGTCACTGCAGTGCACACCAAGACTGTACAATTTGGGCAAAAAGAGTGTTGAAATAAGATACAAGACAGAAAGGGAAATATTCTACCTAAGAAACTGAGAAAAATACACACTGTTAATGCACCTTGCATAAAATCCTGTATGCTGTTTTCTCACTGCCCAGCTTTCCAGGCTCTGCTGGGTTGCTGCCATGTGGAGAAGACATCAGTTGCAGCAGCAAAGCTTTTCTTGATACACAGGCTCTGTCTTCTGTTCCAGTCCCATTTCCTTACACCCTGTAGAAATGCACAAATGTGATTTCTGTGTACAGAAACTGGAGCCTGCCTCTGGAGCAAGCTCTTGTTCCTCACCAGGCAATGCTCCCAGATCTTCCCATGGACCTTCCCGGTGGCAGCTCCCTATCACATATTTTTCAAACAGGTCATTTGAACTAATGGTACCTTGTGTCAGGGCTGTGGTTTCATCAGTGTCCTCTCCCACTATGGGAAAGAAAATGAAATTGCTTCTTCATTAGTTCAGATGGGGGATGATTTACATATCCATCTATGCCTGTAATTGAAAGCATAATGATAATAAAACACTAACTATGATAATAGAGGATGAAGTGTCTAATGGAGTGAGAGGTTTCTTGGTCATGGATCCAAACCTGTACACATGGAAAGGTGTGCACTGACATCACAGAGGGCTTTCTTCACTGCCTCCTTTTGCCTTTCCAGACTCAGTTATGTGTAAAATGCAAATTTGGCATCAGCTGGCACACACAGAGGTGTCTCTGCTAAGTGGGAGAGACACAAAGTACAGACACCTTACACTCATTCCCTTACATCAAAATGTGAATTCCCTTCTTTGGACTCCTTTGCAAACTGGTGCTCAAGTCAGTGCCCTGATCCTGATGATGCCACACATGGATGCTGAAGAGGAATATGTAAGAGTGTCCCCAAGACACACCAAATCATTGAGATGGGAAGGGACCTCTGAAAATTGCCTGGTTCAACCCTGATCAAAGATGCTTCAATTAGGGCAGCTTGCTTAGGCCTGTATCCAGTCAGATCTTTAATATCTTAATGTGCAGAAACTTGGTAACCTCCCTGGAAAACCTGTTCCAGTATTCAAGCCATCATCACATTAAAAATAAAAATTAAAAAAATAAAAAAAAGAGTTTTTCAGATAAAACTTCTTGTATTTCATCTTGTGCATGTTGCCTGTTGTCCTTTCACTATATACCATGGAGGAGAGTCTGTCTCTGTCTTCTTTCCATCAGGCATTTATGCACATGGATATGATCACACCCATCTCCAGTGTGGACAGTCCCAGCCCTCTCAGCCTTTCCCCATGTAAGAAGTGTAACTAAGTGTAACTCCAAGCCTGTAACTATTTTCCTGGTCCTCTGCAGGAACAGTTCCAGTTCCAGCAGCATTGGCATTTCACTTTGTAGAACTTGATGAGACTCCCACTGGCCCATTTCTCCGAGCTGTTTAGGTCTCTTTGAACTGCAGCAGAACCATTTGGGATAATCTGCCTTCTACAGAGTGTCTTCCTGATGCCAAACAGTTGGAAGCTGGCTTAATTTGGAAGGTACAAGGTATCACTATCTTGAAAAATTCAAGCCTTTCTGTTGGCCATTTAAATGCCATTTAAATACCCTTGGAAGTATGTCTGAGAAGGACTTAGCTCCGTGCAGATCACTGTGCCACCAGTACGAGACCACTGTGCAACCCAAAAGTCAAAAGCACCAAACCATGAGAGCTTTTTGCAAAGTAATAAAACCTTAAAGGAATTTCCAAGTGTTCTATGGAGGTCATGCCCATTCCAAAAGGCTTGAATCCACAGTTTTATGACTTGGGGTTTTTTTTTTTTTTGGTTTTTTTTTTTGTTTTTTTTTTTGGTTGGTTGGTTTTTTTTTTTTTCCCTTCTCTTCAACAGTCTGCTTAGACTATTTCACTCCAGCTTTAAGGCCAGAAGGTGCCTTGTCCTGTTAGGTGTCTAGCAGGGTACCTTAAATACTTAAAGAATTTCCTTGAGCAGATCATCTCCCTTTAAGTGTTTATGGACTTTATGGCTAGAGCACAGATTCTCCACAGTCTATGAATAAATTCTGCTGTTAGGCACTCTGTGCTTGCCCAGCCTTTGGAGACTTTTCTTAGTAAAAATTTGAAACTTGGAATGTTTTGCAATATGTAAAAATTGTTGTTCTTGACCGTCAGTTGGAGGAGAGGGAAATTTCATATCCAGGGAAGTTACTGCTCCTTCTCCATCAAACAAGAAACATGCATCAAGCAAGATTTTTGTAAAGAACTCTCCCAGAACTCGTATTATTCAATATTTTCATTAATGACAAGAATGAAGAAACAGTGGCTGAGCTTATTAAACTTTTAGATGTCACCTTGTTGGGAGAGGCTGCAAATATGCTGGAAAACAGACTTAGTATTCAAAACATCTTTGATTATCTGAGAAAGTCTGGGAAGAAAAAAAGGATGGAATTCAAAAAAGACATGTAAAATTCTACAGTTGCTTAGGAAAAATCAGCTATTCAAATGTAGTAGACAGGGGCAGGACTGGCTACATGGGAGTTATGGTGTCAGCATTGGAAGGCAGGACTTGAACTCACAAGGAAAGCAAGCCCAAAATGAGCCCAAAACTGCTACAAGTCTGAGCAGGCTCCATCACTGCATGTCTTTAAGAAAAGGGCAAATGTTGGTCAAGAATGGCAGAGAGAGGTACCCATGCATTCAGCTAGAGGAATGGACTAGAAGACATCCCAATGCACCTTTCAGTCCTGTTTTCTGACTTTTGAGTGGTACCATATTTGATAAGAAGAAAGGTTTCACTGCTTGTTTCACACTGGTGGGTCTCTGGACCTGTACCCCTTTCAAAACAGACCTATTTCTCTGATGATAGGAAGTGACAAGCAAACCAACGTCTGATTTTGGAAGTCTCTTCCAGAAACTCTGCTCTCTGATCAGCAAAAGCCTTTCTCCAATTTTCTACCTCAGGGGATTCAAAAGCAGCTTTTCTCTTGACCTTACAGCCAATGAGTGCTAAAGAGCGTAGGGAGATGCAGAGTGCAGTGGAAGACTAAGACTAGTAAAAGAGAAGTTCAGCTCTGCTACCTGTTCAAGTCATAGAGATTAAGTTAGCCTACACACTTTCTTCATGGCAAATTGTTCTCAGAAACCAGGTTGGTCTCTTTCCTCAACTCATACAGACATGAGTGCTGAAGAATCCAACAGGTTTATAGACCAAAAACTGTGCCAGACCTGGAAAAAAACTACTATAAGCAAGAGTTTGTGATTTTTTAAAACCACATTTTTAAAATCCCAAAGTTGTGGTTTGAATTTGCTTTTCCCTGATTTAAATACAAGCTTTAGCTGAACCAGATAGAACATTCAAAATGTCCAGCTAAGAGGGCTATCACTGTGAGGGCAAAGCCTAATTCTGGGAAGACATGATCTAGTAATGCTTTGGAGACCCTCTATCCTATTAAATATGGAATAAGAAATTGTCCATATTACTGCCACTTGAGACCCAGCTTTTATAAAGTTTGAGGAAACTAAACTAATCACTATTAGAAAACAAGGGTCAGTAAGTGATAATTAAGTAGCTTGGGGATCTATTAAAAAACTTTATAAGTCAATGTTTACACTGTGTAGTTACAAATTAGCTGCAATGGGCATTGTTAAGGAACCATTTTTATACAACAAACACTGAATGTGTGCACATTAGAAGAGTTCTCCCATGATTAGAAATCACAGCACAACTCATTTTATCCCATCCCTAAATTAGAAACTTAATGCCTCAGTTTATTAGCAGAAGGAAATTCTATTACATTCGACCAATGCTAGGACAGAGAAAAGCACAAATTTTGTGCAGCTCTGCAAAAAAAAAAGTTGTAACAAAGATGCTCACAATTACAGTTCCATGCTTCAATGATTTAACAACTCCAATGACTTTATGTCTGTGGAGCCACAAACATCTAGGAATTCTCCAGCGATGATGGCCTTCAGGAAGCAAAGCAGCTGCAGCAATGACAGTGGCAGTGACAAGCACTGAGACTTTAGGAGGAAACAAAGCCCCCTCAATGCTCAGCACGTTGTACCTGAACACAAAATAGCATGGGAGAGCTCCCATGTTCCATGTTGTCCAGGAATGCCTCCTAACCAGGAACCCCAAGGAGCTCTGCATGGATCATTGCTGGAGCTCTGATCGTGCTGCTCACACAAGCCTCTGCACAGTGGCACCTCCTCCAAGAGCTTCTGAAAGGTACAGATCCCCAAATCTTCCCTAGGGACACAGGTTCAACTACACCACAGGTACTTACAAGGTGTCTGTTCCCCTAAGAAGTGTCCTGTTGCCACAGATGTCCCATGTTCTAACCCACGTCCTCCGGAGAACCCATCCCACAGTTAGCAAAAAGCCCACTAAAAAGCTGCTTACTTTTCTAGCTACAGCCACTCTAAGCTGACACCACCAGCGTGGAAGGCAGCAATTTACACTCTCCCACTGGTCTGTGGAATTTGGGAAATGAGAATCTATTCCTCCATAGCAGGCACTGCCTACAACAACCCCCTTCAGGTGATGACAAGGTCTCCACAGAGCACACTCCGTCTTCGGTTGTTGAGTCTGTTACTGAGCATCTCTATCACTTGTGAAACACTGCCAATCCCAGGCTACAAAATCACACCACGTTTTTGTTCCACTTTTCCACTTTTTGCTTATCTCAACAAACCCACCCTCACTGCGATATCAGTTTCTGCTAGCACAGATGTGACAATCCACTGCAACTGAGTAGTGCCAGGAGTGCAACAGATTGACACTGCCCCCTTCCTGGCAGAGTTTCGGCATTGCTTTCCACTGCTGTGGTAAATTTAGGCACCGGGGATTAGCTGGGATGCACATAAGGCTGCACTGACCTGCAGTCCATTGACAGACATGTTGTTATGGATATGAAATCCACTATTAAGAGATACCAGCGACCTGCTCCCTTACAAAGCTGTAGTGTCTTCCCTCAGAGACTACCCTGCAATATGAAAATGGCTGCTCAGGATTCCCACGTCAAGCTGATGCCAGCCTGCTTCCCTAACTTCCTTCCAGAGGGTGAGTGTTTTCCACCAGCATGCACTCCTCCATTTCACATCGCTTGTGTTTCTGACTATTGAGGGAGGCAGAGATGTCTCACACTGCCTTCAGGCTCTAAATGGCTTTCTGTGTCTTTATTTTCCTGCAACACTTCAAGGATCAGTTTTCTTCATGCCTCAGAGAAGTGGTATCTAAATCGTTTTAAACTGAAACAGGGACAGAATAAGCTGTGCAAATCATTTTCTAGTAGAACCTTAATTACATCCTGCAGTGTCTCGTCCTCAGCAAACCACCAGCAATAAAATTCTGCATTTCATTTTAAAACCAACAAGGCTGGGTTTTTCTATTTTGTTTTCCCCAACTGACATATCCATAATCTAGCCTGGGACTTTGTTGCACAGAATTTTTGTCAAAGGCTCTAGAGAGTGTGCCTGCAACTACTAAATCTTTCTCAGGTTCGCATTCAATTTGCAAGTTATACAACTGTAGCTAAAGAAAGAGACGTTCTGTTTGCAGGAAGGTGTTTGCCAGATCCCCAATGGCAATGGCAAAAAGTGATTTATGATCAGTTTTAGTTAACATGGCCTCTCAAACAGATTTTTAAAAGTCTTTACAGCCATGGCCTAATGCCAATGCTTTTTCTATAGGAATGTGCTCAATTTCAGCTTGTGGTGATGTCCTGTGACTCAAAAGCAAAATGCAAATGGGTACAAATATTGAATGCATCCTCTCGATGAGACAAAGGGCTTTTTACTTTCCAAACATCCCCCCCATGCTCCACCACCACAAATTTGTCTTTTCCAGTTTTTGGTTTGTGCAGGAGTGCTGGGGACTTAAGTCACTTAGTTCACAAGATGCTCACAATTACAGTTCCATGCTTTGATAATTTAACAACTCCAATGACTTAATGTCTATGGAGTCACAAACATCTAGGAATTTTCCAGTGGTGGTGGCCTTCAGGGAAAATAGTAGCTGCAGCAATGACAGTGGCAGTGACAAGTGCTGTGTCTTTAGGAGGAACCAGAACTCAGTTAATCCTTCTGCAGGAGTCCTAGGTTTTCTTAACTCCAAGAAAGATGTATTTATCTGTACTGGTTTTTAAGGGGTACAAATAAAAAGCCTTAGATATATTCCTGGACCAATGTTTATCATTGTATTTACATACTCAATTCACACTAAATAGGTGTCCTTCTTCCTCTTTGGGGCTGCCAATATGGAAAAAAAAATTTATGACACTCTCATCACTGTCATGAGCACAGGATTCCTTGGGCACATACAAATCCCTCAAGGGATGAAACCAGTGCAGTTCTTGCATCTTCTCCCAAGCACCAGATGTAGTTGGTTTGTGTTGCTCACACAGCATGCACAAGTACTTAAACTTTGACCTTGGGCTTGAGCTACAGCTGCCTTTCCCACTATTTCTTGGAAGCTCCATTGTTTCCTTTGCCTTGACAAATCCTCAGGCTGGGTTGAGGGCTGGGTTACTGACTTCCTTCACTGGCAGCCTCCGATGGGATTTCATCAAAACCAAACTCTGGGGTCTCCAGCATTGTTTTGCCCAGTCCAAACCCGAGGTTCTGCAGAGCCTGCAGAGTCTTAGTCTGAGCCTTCATTCATGACCCCAACCCTTACTGGGTGTCCTGTTCTGGAACTACGCTTCTCTGCAATTCTCCAGTTGCTTTAACACTTTTGTAATTCCCCTCCTTTCGTAAAATAATTGAATATTCAATACCAAACACCCCCAAGCCATGTACTGCAGCTGTGGCCAGCCCTGAATCCTGACAGCCACAGTCCAACACCTCCACAGGGCTGTTATGAGACACAGCTCAGAGCCAGGGGAAAAGAAGCTCCACAAGGATCTCACCAACAGGAAACAATCTTGACTCCCCAGAAGCTGTGTGGCTTCTTATGAGAAAGACTGGACCCATCCCCAGAAGCCTTGGTAATGTCAGTCACAGGTTTTGAAGCTCAGCAGCCTGTACATTTTCCTTCTTCCCTCTGCTGAGATGGCCATTCTCCACAGGAAATATTTGCCATTATTTGAGGAATTCCATTTGGCACAAAAGGATGAATTAAAGGAGAACAGCCCCCGCTGCCACCCCTGCTCAAGCAGATAGCAGCAAAGAAACGCCAGACCACAGCTCTGAGAGAAACTCAACATCTAGGAAGCATGTTTTCTTCAACTCAATCTCAAAAGCAGCTTGGAGCACCCTTCTTCTAACCTATGTTGAATATGTAAAGCAAGGACACCAGATTTACAGCCAAGAGATTTTCCACTCTGGGCACATGGAACAGGATGAAAGTAAATTTGTGGGTGTTTATGCTCGATTTGGCAGAGAAAAAAAATGAGGGAGGGGCTGTGTTTGAGGGAGGGTATCAAAGATCAGAGCCAGATGCTCCTGCACGGAGCTCTGGATTTACAGGAAATTAAGAAGGTAGAGAAGGTGAGGCAAAGGCTGTGTTTGAAGTGAGAGTCAAGGGGTTCTGAGGCTTACAACCATCCAAGGTGCTTGGGGGGAACTACAGCACATGCCAAAACCACACCACAGTGGCCTGGGGTGCTTTCATTATACAAAGCCTGGGAGAGCAGAGGCTGTAAATGTAGCTTCAAAAGAAGCTTCATCTTAAAGTCTTAGCTCTCAGGGCCTATTAAACATTTATGCTGACTACCACTCCTACTATTTGCTTCAGAGAAAGTACCCGAAATAACCTTTGCTACAGAGTGAACTACTACAGCTCTACTGGCTGAGTAGGAGACTAGCAGAGAGCTGTGAGAAACAAACAGAAATGGTGTTGGAAGAGTGCGCTGATGTCTCTATTCAGTCAGCCAGGAAAGAAGCAGGAAAATCTGGTCTGGAACCTGAGAGGGAAGACAGAAAACTTTGCTAGAACTAATGGGTGGATTAGTGATGTAGAGATGGCTAAGACTGAGTGAGGCCAGTGGAGGCAAATATAGATATTTTAAAGTATTGGCAATTTTTTGTTTTTACCTTACTAAGGATCACACTTTTGGGGGAGTCTTCAGACCAGCCTCTAGTTGGATCTGTGGCCACTGCAGTTCTAAGGACTGTAGAGGAAAAGAAAGAAAGCAGACCCCTGTGCAGAAATCAAAAGGAAGACAGAGGATCTCAAGGAGAAGATGAAAAGAAGGGATTAATTTTCCTGATTTGCTTAAAAAATGTTTGGCCGTGCAACAAAAGTTTAGGATGAGACAGCCAGAAGTACTCAAGGTTTTCACTCTAGGAAATGGTTACTATTAATAGCAGATAATACACAAAGATTCACTTATTCCCTCACAAGGACAGCTCCAGTAGAAGGCTGTGCTGGCATTAGCACCTTCCAAGCAGGTGTTCAGAAAGTCCCTCAAAGTCCCTCAAAGTCCCTCAAAGTGACTTATTTCAAGTCTATTTCAGACTCGGTGCCTGGATTTTATCAGCTCTTGCAAATTCAGTAGAACTACTGGTCTCTGGAATTTAGCAGTCCTTGGGAAACCTTCACGCTCCTTGTCAGCACATGCTTTTCCTCTTTGGTCGGTTTTCTGGTAATCGTTTCTCCACCCAAATCTACAAATACCTACAGGACCAATTCAGTTCCACACAAAAGAGGTCTTTATGACTAGCGGAGTTGGAGGCTGTTGGTGGCTAATTGGAGTTCACTCTATAGAAACAGTGTAAATGTGGCTGCTTCCTATTAATGAGCAACCATAGCTCCTCTTCCTGAAATCCAAAGCCACCAAGCTAGGAAAAATTACTGTTTAGTGTTCATATTTGAATACACAGACCCCATGAAATTGGGACAGACCTTCCCACATTCAGCCTTGGTAAGAAACATTGATTGGCTCATCTGGATTAATGTTTGGGTGGTATCTGCTTATCCCCAGCCCCTCTGACCTACGTTCATTTGGGTGCTTATCAGCATGGGTATTGTGTCTAGCATCCAGTTGATAAGCTCATCTCTTGAAGGATGGCTGAATATGACCAAGCTGACCCAAACTCAACTACCAAACACTAAGAGGAGAGTAGCTTTGAGTACTGCATTCTTACAAACCATTTTGCAAAGTGAAAATCCTACATGTTATGTTGATGGTGCTCAACCACCAATTTTCAGCTCTCTTCTTTCACAGAGCCATGGAATAGCTTGAGATGGAAGGGATCTTTAAAGATCATCTAATCCTTGAAGGACGTCAACCTGTTGGAATGAGTCTAAGGAAGGGCTACCAAGATGAATATGGAGATGGAGGAGCTCTCCTACAAGGAAAGGCTGAGAGAACTGGGTTTGTCCAGCCTGGAAAAAGGACAGACTTAGGGGTGACCTAACTGCAGCCTTCCAGTACCTGGAGATGGAGAGGGACTTTTCACAAGAGCACGTAGTGACAGGACAAGGAGGAATGGACTAAAACCAAAAGAGCATGGGTTTAGATTAGATGTTAGGTAAAACATTCTTTACTGTGAGGGTGGTGAGGCATTGGAACAGGTTGCCTAAAGCTGTGGATGCCTCATCCCTGGAAGTGTTCAAGGCCAGGTTGGATGGAGCTCTGAGCAACCTGGTCCAGCGAAAAACATCCCTGCCCATGGCAGGAACTAAATAATGCTTTCAACCCAAACAATTCGATGATTCCATGACTCCTTGCAGTCCACAGCCCTGAAGTTGCAAAGAAATTCATACAAATCAGTCTGAACCTTTACATAGTAACGATGAGATTTGTGACTTTAGATGTTCACATTGAACCAGGCCTTGGCAACAGCGAGTGGTGGGGCCAGGAGAAAGAGCCTCTTACAGGCTGGACCGACTGCTTGATGAATCCAGGCGTTTTGAGGGAAGTTCTCCCAGAAAACGCCCGTAGGGAGCGAGGCCCAGCCGGCCGGCACCCAGACCCGTGCGGGGCCGGCGGGCCTCCTGAGGGCCGAGCTAGGAGGCCACTTGTTGGGGCTATCCCAGCTGCACGCTCAGAGCTCCTCTGGACAGCGGCTGCTCGTGCAGCATGGCCCCATCGATCGCGACAGGCAAAGTCCGACAGGCAGTTCTGTCGCGACACGGCGGTGCCCGCCCGCCCCCTCAGCGCTCGGGCGGGAACTACGGGAACTACAGCTCCCATGGCCGCGCGGGGCGGGCGCCGCCGCCATCTTGGGCCGAGCGGCGGGGCGGCCATGGCCGCGGGGCGGGCGGCGCTGGCGCTGTGGGCCGTGGCGGCCGCGCTGTGCCGCCTGCAGCCCGCCCTGGCGGCAGGTGAGCGGCGGCACCGCGGCACGGGACCGGGGAACGGGACCACGGGACGGGGCCGGGGAACGGGGCCGGGGAACGGGGCCGGGGAACGGGGCCGGGGGGCGGCTCCCCCAGCACCCCGCGGGATGGAAGGCGCGCCCCAGCCGCTGCCCGTTCCCCGCCTCCGCAGCCCGCCGCTCGTTCTGCTGGCGGATGGATCGAACCCTTTGGCTTTTCCTTCCTGTGTGTTTTAGATGCCAAGTGGAAAAGGATAACTGGGCAAATTAAGAAAGCTGTGGAAGCCTATGAGCCGTGTGTAAAGGAAAATTGCAGCTGCCACCAAAGGTGAGAGACTGGTTTCCTTTGGACTGCGCAGGTCTCCGGACATAGGAGGGAATACTTTCGGCAGCACTGGTGGATTGGGGATAAACCAGGGAATATTTTGGCCCAAAGGTGTCACATCTGCAGCTATGGGAGCGCTGCTGGTCACACACCTTGTTACCCTGTGGCTGAACACACAGTGTGTTGGCATTTCGTATGGACTGGACAATAAACCATACACATAGCTGGCGACATTGCTCTTAACAACCCACTTCTGCCTTCTCACTCAGTAGGACGGGGGGTGTGATACCTTTAATCAGCATTTTTTTTAAAGGAGGAAAAGGAATTTAGGAGTTACCATCTTCTTCTGGCTTTAGAATTAGGATTTCAGATGCAAAAACGCAGATGCCCAACTTCAAGCCTCCTATTTAAAAGTGTCAGATGTGCTCACTCATTTTGGGGTTTGAATGCTATATTGGCTTTTAAAGTCAGATGAGTCATATTGAGCTACTGTTTGTACACTCTCTTTGGAGTTTTTGCTATTCATTGCTCTTGAAATATTGATGAGGGAAAGTCTCTTCTAGCTGAGCTTTCCAGTCTTGCCTAAGTTCCAATCCAGATACAGCCTAAAGACATATCCTAATCTTTAAACATACATCCCACCAGCTCCTGCCCAGCTTTGGGCCAAACACCTTCCCAAGTGGTTACAACATCGAAAAATCTGCTGCAGATCATGACAGGCAATAGTAACATGAAGTGAGGATGGCTGTGAATGTGCCATGGCACTGCAACTCTCTTCCTCTTCTCAAGCTCATCCCGTTTGCATCCCTGCCAGACTGCTCATGCTGTTGTGGTCAGACTATCTGCACAATGGCAATTCCTGACACAGTTTTACTGCTTTCTGTTCAATTAGAAAATAGCAGAACTCTGGAGGTTCGAGGGGACCTCTTGAGATCATCAAGTCCAACCCCCTGTGCTCAAGTAGGGTTGCCATTCTGGAGGTGGAGGGGACCTCTTGAGATCATGAAGTCCAGTCTCTTAAGATCATCAAGTCCAACCCCCTGTGCTCAAGTAGGGTTGCCAGGACTGTGACCAGTCAGGTTTTGAATATCTCAACATTAATATGCCAAAGAAACTCCACGTCCTCTCTCTGCAGCCTGTACCAGTGTTTGACCCCTGGCACAGTGGGATCACCCTGACTGTGTTTTCTTAAACAGAAACACTGATGCAATATCTACCTAAAAGCAAAGAATGTTTCCTTGGCTGTTACAATCTGACACTGTTTATTACATGCTCCATGCAGTTAGATCACAGGCCTTTTAGACACAGATCCTCCTTCTTTGTTTTCTTATATTCATTAGGTTTGTGCTTCCATACTGTGTTCCTGGAGCTTGCTGGTGGTGTGCAGAAGTCACAGGACCTGTGCTGCATAGGCCTGTCCTCCTGGGCCAGCTTTCACTCACCCAGTGTTCCTGGGTGATGGTATTTCATGCAACTAGACTGTTACCTACATTTTTAATGTTTACACAGCGTGACATTGTGTAAGGAATTTGGTCTTGGTGTGCCCCATCATTTATGGAGAGCCAGAGCACAAGGGTGAAGTGAGCTGGAAAAACATGCCTGGGTATGTCAGGTACTTCTGTGAGAGAGTGACCAGAGTTGACCTGTGCTGGGCTTTGTGTTCAGGCAAACAGCACACAGGTAAAAGTGTGAAGCTTGGACCTATGAGTCTCTGAGGAACTTCCAAGTGACTTAAATTCTCACTCCAGAGCTCCTAGAAGCTACATGGAACTTCTTTTAGCTAGAAGCCAGTTCTGCACACTGCAGTGTTTAATGCAGAGTATCCTCCCTGTGGTACATAATAGTGGCTGATGGTTTTGTTTCAGTGTCTGGAAGCAGGACCTGGCTCCTTTTCGAGGTGGCATTTCCAAGGAGACGATGTCAGACGTGGTGAGCCGGAAGCTCGGGACCCACTACCAAATAATTAAAAACAAACTGTATCGTGAGCAGGACTGCATGTTCCCTGCAAGGTAAGAGCTGTGCAGAAGATCTGCTCTCCCTAGCTGGGACAGAAGAGTACTTCCAACACTGCCAAGTTGGCAGTTATTGAGTACAATGATATTTCAGAGGTCTGAATTCCTCATCGGAGCTGGAGCCTGGAAAATAAACTATTAGGCTTAAATGCATCAAAAGGAAAGTGTCACCATTGCAGTACAGTGCACAAAGGTGTGGTTGGTTTGGGATCCCAGAGAAAGCTCAGATCAGGCCAGATTTTATAGAATGTGTTGCCTCATTGGTGTCCATACTGCAGTGGGACTTGGAGGCTGCTGTAGGCAGTTCCCAGTTCGCATCATGGTATGGATTAGGCTCACCATCTCTTCTGCCTCTGTGCAGAGGAAGGCCTGCAAGAGACTGCAGGAGTCTGCCTCCTTATAGCTCTTTTGCCATGTGTCATTTCTCCACAGATGCAGTGGAGTTGAGCACTTCATTCTGGGGATCATCCACCGCCTCCCTGACATGGAAATGGTGATCAACGTGCGAGACTACCCCCAGGTTCCCAAGTGGATGAAACCCATTATCCCAGTCTTCTCCTTCAGTAAGGTACACACACCTTTAAAAGCTGAGCATTTCCAAGATGTGCATGTCCTTCTTTCTCTTGGGAGCATATTTTTGAGGGTGGTTCTCTGCAGATTTTCTGTGCGTTGAAATTGCTCGCTCCTTCTTGCCCTTTGTTTCCTTTCGCTTCCAGTTTTCTGACAGACAGACTTGCGGATCAATTTGATAGATCAGCTTTTCCCCTCATTAGCTCCTCTTCCAGGTCAAAAAGTGTGCCTCTGCTGCAGTGGAATGATACACATCTGGGTGGGATATGTGCCAGTATTCCTCCCATTTGCTGCAATACCTCTGTTGAAATTGTAGCCATAGTTTACCAGCAGTATTAAGGATTTTTGATCATGTCAGTGGTCATACAGTAATCTCATTTAATGTGGATATTTTAGTCCTTTTTCTGTGGTGCCACAGATATAATCTTGTCACCTTCTCTGAACCCTTTTCTCTTGGATTCCCCTTTCCACCTGCAAATGTGCACACATATGCAGAGGTGCGCACATGCACGGAGGCAATCATGCTTTGCTTCTCTGTTCCCAGACTCAAGAGCCCTCCTGCATGTTCTGCTACCTCTCCCACTGTTAAACCTGACTGTAGCATAGTGTCTCATCCTTTCCAGCAAAATGCTCTTACACCTTGAGCTTTGGCTAATCTTGCTTTGCCTTGGTGTATGCCCTGTATGCTCAAATCCTGCACTTTCATGACAAATCCTATTCTTGGCTGACGTCCAGCAGGCAGTAAGATGCAAGGAGAAGCAATGAACTCTTTGGTCTTGCTAGTTCAAACCCAGCTCTGTTTCTGATTACTTGCAGCATCTTACTCTGAACCTAATTCTTCAGCTCATGCAATCTGAACCATAATATGATCCATGACTATTGCCTACTCCACAGCAATCCTAAAATTCTCTCTAGATTTTCACTACAGGCAGTAACCATGTTCGCTGCTGGATGCAGCAGTAAAGCCAAGCTGTCTTGCCCCTTGACCACTGAACAACCTTAACTCTAGCCAGCAGAACCCAAGTTTTTGCAAAGCAGGTTGCAGGAGTTTAATCTTTGCAGCTGTGTTCATCATTCTGCCCCTGAGTACCTTGCAAGAAACTGAGCTCTGAACTCACTGTTGGCTGGTATCTGAACTGTAACCTCAGCCCTATCTTAATTGCAACCCAGTGACCCAGGCACTGCTCACATTTCAGCAGCTAGTGTTAGGAAGACTTCAGGGTGCTGGTCCCATGTGCTTTCTAGAGCTGAAAGTATAAGGGATTGAAGTATTGTCCTGTTCTGGATCTCAGAAAGTTGATAATGGAGTTGTCATGGTTTCTAACCAGTGCCTGGTTGTAGCACGACTGAGAAGATGGAGAAGCACAACTCATACATGTTGGAAGGGACCTCAGAAGGTCACCCAGTCCAGCACCTTTGCTCAGAGTAGGAACAGCTCAGGGCTGCATCCTGCTCAGATCTGAGCATCCCTGGGGACAGGGATTCACAGATAGAGTATGACCTGTTGTCAGAATGAAACATTTCCCACTATCTAATAACTGGAATTTCTCCTGTTATAATCAAAGCCTGCTGCCACTCATTCTGGTTCTGCACTACAGAAAAGAGTGTGCTTCCTCCTGAACTCTCCTATTAGGTAGCAGGAGATGGCATTTACATTCACATTCCCCCAAGCCTCTTCTTCCTGTGCACAGACAAACCCATTCCTCAGCCCCCGTTCATAAGTCATGTGCACTACCTACCTACCTAACTACCTCAGTGGCCTTGGACTCTCCAGTATCTGCAGGTGACAGACAGATGGATAATTGTGTAGGAAGTTTACTACTAGTGCAAGGGAGTTGACTCTAATCTGGTTTCATGGAAGAGTTTAGCCTTAAGTGCTGGTCTTCCCTCTGATAATATAGGGGGACTTAAGCAACCAAACAGGAGTGAGGAACTGGAATTCTTACATGACCTGGATATTTGTTACAGTGAATTGTTAAGTGATCTCTAGGAAGTCTGGAATGAACTGAAGTGTTGGAAACCTTAATGCCAAAGTGTGTCTAAGTGCCTCTGTCTCTGAGGAGGTAATAGTGCCTCTTGACTTGCCATCAGAAGAAAACATTTGTAGCTACACATAGGCACAAGCCTTTGGAAAGGTGAGTTGAGCTCAGGCCTTTTGCTATTTACTAATCAACTGCATCATGGATCTCTTTTGCTGTTTTACATGAAAGTCCTGTGTCATCACACAGCAAGACAAGGCCTTTTAAAAATCATTGAAGCATTTCAGCACTGAGCTGTCTTCACATGGACCCTGCCCAGGGAGGTTGTGGAGTCTCCCTCTCTGGAGACATTCCAAACCCAGCTGGACGTGTTTCTGTGTAACCTGCTCTAGGTGACCCTGCCATGGCAGGGGGGTTGGGCTGGATGATCTCCATCCCTTCCAACCCTGATAATTCTGTGATTCTGTAAGCTCAGCAAATGGTGACTGCAAAGCTCTTTTGGCCTCCTTTGGAGACATAATGGAGAAAGCCAACAGAGCTCCCAGAAGGAACATTTGTTACTGGTGGACTCAGTCAGTAGACCAAAGTAGATATTACTCTCATTTTTGCATTACTCTCCTTTTTCTCAAGACATCTGAATACAATGATATCATGTATCCTGCCTGGACATTTTGGGAAGGAGGACCAGCTGTTTGGCCAATTTACCCAACAGGTTTAGGGCGCTGGGACCTCATGAGAGAGGACCTCAGAAGGTATGTGTTGGAAATGGTTGTGTGTGGGGGGAGGTTTCACGGAAGACAAAAATCCATCTTGCACTGGCCCAATGTTGATGTCTAAGACCATAAGTTGGTCTGTGATCTGTCCTAGTGCCTCACATTAACTACCTACAGCCTAACTGCTGTATGGGAATTCTCCATGGAAACCTTGGATGATGTCACTGGAAGTTATAATTAGCTCCTCTGTTTGCAACCCTTTAGTAAGGAATGCAGAGGACAAACTATGCACATCCTTCATGCTGTCAGGGCCAGATTGCTATCAGGTTTGGGGAAAGCAGGTTTGTCAATAAAGTAGCAGTTATCTTTTGCCTGCAGAAATCTCCCCTGACATACAGAAATATTCTTTCTTTTCCACTACTTCTCTAGGAGCTGTGTTTTTTTCACTGCAGGGATGATCCAGGATGTTTGTATAAGCTACTGGAAGGCTAAAGGAAAGCATTCTTTAGATCTGCTTTTACTTGAGTGTCATTGTGCAATAGAAAAACCTGGAATCATTCCTAGGAATTAAGAGTCACTACTGGGCTAAACAGAAGACATTTCTGGCTGGGAGTCTTCATTTTGGCAGGATCTTTTGACTTGTTAGCAGAATAAGGGGCTGCATCCCATGGAAAGTGACAAACCAAGTGTGCAACAGTGAGTGAGCACAGAAACAAAACAGCAAAAATCACTTCTGTGTAATTGACTTGACATCCCAATGCAAGGTTGGATCTTTTGCTCTTCAAAATCTGAAGATCCATGTGATTATTCATAGCTAAAGCTTAATGTGTTGTAGTGTAATGGAGGTGCAAAGCATTTACTCATCCTTGTGTTTTCACTGTGAGGAGATGCAAATCCTGACCTGCACAGGTAGATCAGCTTGGGGGTCAGGACCTGCATGTTCCACCAGGTGCAGTAGAAAAGTATGGCAGAGTTCCCTGAGAAGTGGTGAGGCAGGTGACTGCACTGGCAGAAAAAAACCCAGGTGAACAGCTATTTTGAAGGACTTGATTAGGTTTAAAATGAAAGTGATAAATAAAAACAATGAACTCCTGTGTTTTAAGTGCAAAACACTAGGTGGGTTTTTTGTTGCCTGATTGGTAGTTTTGTTTTGTAGAGGGAAATGACTGATTAGAAACTCTGTAGTTGTTTTTCACTATCCATATTCACTACAGCAAAATAAAGCCACAGCACAAAAAGTGGATTCAAAGCTTAGGTAAACTTTTAATACCCTTCAGGGTTTGGTGGGGAGCTGTGTGTAATACATTGTTTTGCCTGAAAGGTGTTCTGGAAAGTAGCCTATATTATGTTGCCTTAAACACAATATTTACAGGAAAACCTGTTTCATAGGAGCTGGCTGAGAGTTTTTTTATGCTATAATGAAGAAAGTGATTTCCACCAAAAATGAAGAATAGAAAAAGACACCATGCTGTGAAAGCTAATGAGAGTGTTGTTTCACGGTTATATTAAATCATTTATTGCCATGTATAAAAAATATTTTCAGATCTGCAGAAAAATGGCCATGGGAGAAAAAAATCTCTAAGGGATATTTCCGAGGATCCAGGTGAGCATTTTTTCCTGCAACAGAAGATTCTACCAACAGGGGCTGTGACAGCTCTCTGTATGTAGAAATCTCCATGTCTCCTAGACCTAAACCCTAATTAAGTGTACTTCAGAGTGTATTTTTCAAAAGTAAGGAAAGTGAGACATGTTGTACAGCATTGCACTATTAGTTATTCTCCACAAGAACTGTCATTTGCAACTAGTTTATTATAATCACCTAATATTGGAAACAGAAGTTGTGATGGATTTGCCACATTATTTCTTAATGACTAAAACTGTCACCTCAGGAGCCCGCTTGTTTTGTTCTGTGAAGGGAACTGCAGGTGCTTGATACAAATTTAAAGATTTAATAGTGCTGTTCATGCATCCTGCCAATTGAATGCTTTATTTGCTGTGCAAGTGCTCCACACTGAATGAAAAGTATTCTGGCCTTAAGTTACCTGAGTGGTGGGGGATAAGGGAAGATATTTTTTTTTGGCCTCTCTCCAGTGACAGTTTGAAACAATGTTAAACCCCATACTTTGTTTCTTCCCCTTCCCCAATAGCGAAGGATTTAATGGCTTTCCAGGTAGGCTCAGCAGCTGATGAGGAATGTCTCAGGCATGTCATAACCTTGTTTATCAGCTTTGTTTTAAAGTCCTCTCAGGGGGATCACTGCTGAAGATGCTGAGCATCTTTTAACTTTCTCTAAGGTGGGAGTTAAAGCATTTGGCACTCATCAGGATAAAGGAAGCAGGATTTGTCCTGGGAATTGTTTAAATAATACGGTTAAATATATAGTCAGTCAAATAATTTTGGTACCCATCACTCATTATCTTCTGTTAATATACCCTTGGACAGAAATACACTGTGGCACACACTTCACAATGTTTTGGGGGCACACAGGGAGGTCAGAAAGAAGCAGTGCCTTGAGTCCTGTAGTCTGTTAGCTGTGTTGAGTCATGGGGATTGACAATTAGTGACAGCATTTCTTTTTCAGAACAAGCCCTGAGAGAGATCCCCTCATCCTGCTGTCCCGAGAAAACCCAGAACTTGTTGACGCTGAGTACACTAAAAACCAGGCTTGGAAATCTGAAAAGGTGTGTGGGTGTTTGTCTGTCTTCTGGGTGAGAAGGCCAGAAAGGGTGGCATTGCAAGATAGCTCTGATGGGAGAGAAACATCTTGTTGGAAGTCGTGGGTGATCCTGTAGAGTGGGGGAGGTTTGTAGTTCCCTTGATGGCCGCACCTCTCTGACAGATGAAAGGAAGGAGTCTCTAGAGCCTGGCAGGCCAAACACTTTTCTTCCTTCCACGCTTGTTGTTCAAGGAAAGGAGAACATATAAAAAAAATTAATCTCTGCCAATCTCCTCCTCTCCCACTACAATAAAATTTGCCAACCCTTCCCCTTCTGTCTCTGAGCTGCCTCTCTAGTGTTGTCAGTCTTCAAACCTTTTTCTGTTTGCTCCATTTCTTGATCCTATTGTGGATAACTTTCTGATAACTGTTGCTGATAACTTTTTAGTTTCTTACTTAGTCTACAGTCCAGCTCTCTCCAGACAGTCTTGGCTAATCCAGTTACACTTGGCTTCACACAGTCCATTGTCCCAAGCTGTTTTCTTCTCTGTAGCTGCCAACAAAACATTATCATTTAATGTGTTTGTGCTGGCATTCACTTACAGGCAGTGTGTAATTTACTGAGCTTTTTTTCATGTTTGAAGGGCTGGGAATTCTTTATAATCCTTCTAGCCCACCAGAGAAGGTTTTCTCAGAAGTGGGAATGGAAGCTTTTGACACCTTACCTTTGTTTCTAACTGAGAAGGAAAACAAGTTAAATCACCATTTGAAGCTTACTGTTTTGTTTTGTTTTGTTTTGTTTTGTTTTGCTTTTAAATTCTCTTTATTTTAAGGACACCTTAGGAAAGCCTCCTGCAAAGGAAATTCCACTGGTTGATCACTGCAAATACAAGTAAGAGTTTTGATTAGTAAAGCTGTTCAAGGGCTGTGGGTTAGTCTTTCCTTGCATGGTGTAGGGTCTCATTTTATTTTAAGGTCTAATTCAGCAGTCAGCTTTATGTAGATATGAGAGGTTGTGAGCAGATATAAGACAGTTGAAAATTTGGAAGCTTAGCATGGCAAGTGCTGCCACGGGGTGTACGTAGTAAAAGAGAGAACCTGAAATCTGATTGAGCAGACCCAGTATTAATTCATACTTTTTGTGTTGTTTAGGAGAATGTGGTTTTGATTCATAAAGGATTTTATTCTTCAACTACTTAATGAGGGTTTCTTGGTGTAACACTCTCACAGGTTTCTCACAGGTTGCAATATAAACTCTTAGTGTGTATGCACTTGTGTGTCAGATGTTTTGCTTTTTCTTCTGCTAGTTGTGATTCTGCCAGCCAGAATCTGCTGATATAAGAGCTCAGTCATTTGGCTGAATCTGTGTTTTTGTGCAAATGTGATTGACTTGTCTCATTTTATATTTCACTAGACTGTAGCACAGATTTCTCCCTTCTGTTACACATACACTGCCCAGCTCTGGTGCTCCCCAGCCCATCATATGGTGTAGGCTGAGACCTTCTCACACACTTTTGCTGTAGCCCAGGGTGGTAGGTCAACATGAACTTTTATCTGCTCCTTTCAGTGTAGGTGTTACACAGGCTGAGGTCATGGATAGTGGGAGCTGTGTCTGGAATTGGACAGAGGCATTTGCTTGCTTCCAGACCATCATTCTTGTTACACCTCTACATGTGTTTGCTGAGTTCCTTATACAGTGAGCTCCTCGTCCCTGCCTTGAGATCCTAGGTGGTACAAAGGATGAAAAGTAATTTCAGATTTACTCCTTGTTGTTTGCTGCTGTTGTTTGCTGCTGCTAAGTTTAGCTGTAATTCCCATCTTGCCCAAAATATATATATAATATATAAGCTCCATCTCACCCAAAATAGCTTCATTAAAGGAAGAACTCTCTTCCCCCAGCCTAAAATGTTTGACTTCAAAGATCAGTTATGTTCTGGGGAGATTTACCCGTAGGAAAAACAGCTTTCCATATAATAGGAGAAATGTGGGTTTGATAAAGAAAACAAGTAAGCAAACAAACATCCCTATGAGATACAGTTTGCTAAGAGAAATATCCCCTTGCCAGAGTCAAGCCCACTTTACTAACTTGGCAGAAAATACTGAAAACAAAATTGTGGATTCTTTGTTATCTGTGAAGTCCATCTGTTGTGTGCTGGCCCATTTAACCTCCTAGGGTTGCATTCCCAAGTTAATATGAAACAATTACATTCAGATTAAAGCAGAATCCCAGAGGAAAAAATAACCTGAGATAGATGTGGCAAAGCACAACAGTGAACAGAAAAGTTTCACTGCAAGGCAAGAGAGGATTGGGAAAAATTTCCTTGTGGTTGACAAAACCTCTGGGTGACCCCACAGGATCACAGAATCCATGTTGTGACCTTCCATGCCTTGCTGGCAATTGTCCATGAGGCCTCGTTGGTTTGTCACAGGCAGGTGCCTTTATCAAAGGTAAAGCCTAGCACCTTGAATTTCTCACTGAGTTTTGACAGACAGCAGAAACTCATCTTCAGCTCACCTTTCCTGTGAGCAGCTTGAAATAAATGCCTTTCCTCTGTTTTAGTGACTGGTGTGCTGCTCAGCTGCTGCCTGCCAGGGAAGGTTCACTGCTACCTGGAGACCAGCACACCTTAGTGCATTTCCTGACACAAGATGTGTAATCAGGTGCCTCTCTTTGCTCACCCTTTTAAAGGTACCTGTTTAATTTCCGAGGAGTGGCGGCCAGTTTCCGCTTGAAGCACCTTTTCCTGTGCGGCTCGCTCGTCTTTCATGTCGGAGAGGAGTGGTTGGAGTTCTTCTACTCCCAGCTGAAGCCTTGGGTCCACTACATCCCGGTGCGGTCAGACCTCTCTGATGTCAGGTGTGAGGGCTGAGGCTGCTCCGTGCAGCATTCCAGACAATTGGGAAGCCTTTGGGAAGGGGGGATGGTTTGTGTTAGGCCATGAAATGCCTCCTCTCCGAGGCATCAGGCAGCGACTCTTGGAGCTCATGGTCTTTTCTCTTCATCACTGCCCCCAGAGAGTCCTTTGCCGATATTACTTGGGGAGTACAGTTTCACTGGAGTAAGTCTTTCACTCTCACTGAAACCGGCAGGCACTAGACTCTTAAATTTGCAAGTGAGCAGCAGAGATAAGGGGGAAGAAGAACTTATCAGTGGGCCAAAAATGTGCTAGCTCCCAGATTTCAGGATGTTGTCCAGAACTGATGTGAAACAATCAAGAAGAGAAGTTTCTTCTGTGCTCTGAGGTGAGCAGCACCTTCACTCACTTGTAGACTCTTAACTTCACCCTCCCCAACAGTTCAGCCAAGGGGTGATGTTCTCCACTGAGCCAGTTGTTTCATACCTTTTTTTTGTGTGTGTCTTCATTTTAGGGAGCTCTTGCAGTTTGTAAAGGAAAATGATGCCATAGCACAAGAAATTTCAGAGAGGTAAGCAGTGTGTCCTTCCTGGCTATTAGGCAGTCTTCTTCCAAAACATTTTCTTACACTGCTTCTGAAGGGGTTGCCCATCAAAGACAACCCAGTATTAGTAGGGTGCAGCATATCTGATCTTCTGCAGTAACAGCAGGAGGGCTGGAGCAGTGATAGCAAGCAGAGGGAAGCAGAAAGCAGGATGCTGTGCTTAGCTCTTTGGTTCACACATGACCCATGTCAGGAACCCCATGGAAAACTGGCAGAGGTTGGGAGCTTTCATTTCAGTATGAGACAAGCTGGCTCCTGGGAGCTGTGTCTGCACTGTAAACATTATCTATCCAGGCTGGTCTGAAGCAGCATGCATCAGTGCTGCTCTAGCTGCATGTGATAAGTGAAATCTGATATTTATTATCCCAGATAGCAAATACCATCCTGAGGATAGCAAAAGCACTGCAACGTCAGAGCTGCGAGCATGAATGAAAATTGTAAAATTAAAACAGAGCAGTGCATGTTTCTCATTTGAAACAAGGAAGTGTGAAAGTTGATATACATCCAAACCAAAACTAATGACTCTTGTAGAAAACAGGCCTGACTGTGCCTTGTGTTCTCTAGGGGACGTCAGTTCATCACTGAGCACTTGGAGATGGAGGACATCTCTTGCTACTGGGAACATCTGCTCTCTGAATATTCCCAAAACTTGACTTATAAAGTGAAAAGAAGGAAGAGCTACAGTGAGATCACTTCTGGACAGCTGAAAACAGAACTGTAGAGATTTATCTGTTTTTTTGTTTGGCTCAAACTGATCACTGTGGAAATCTGAAGATCAGTATTAACTTGTTTCTTGCTCTCTCAGACTTACTTTCATAGTAGAACTTCAGAGAAGTCAACAGTAGGCTGACTTGGACATTGCTTTCAGGCACTGGGACCTGGTTATATTGTCACCAGAAGAATGTTAAGCAGCATATTGGATTAAGGCTATTTAATGGGGTGGTCAGTCATGCCTAGAAGAAAGAGGGATGTTAGCATTTTAGGACTTAGTTGCTACCTGTCTCAAAATGATCCTAAATCCCATTCAGTCCATGAGGAGCCTTACTGGACTTTTTACCAAAGGTCATGGCAAAGGACACGGACTGTGAGCTGCGCTCAGCTAGTAAATACCTGCCCCTTTGTTTGGCAAATGTTTTCTCAGCTGGGTGATAGTACCTGGGGTATTAGGAGTGCTCTGTCAGAAGCAGGTACCGGGATTTGGGGGTAACATTTCTGGATAGCTTAGAGTTTATCTTTATGGCGGGTTTCAGAGGTTGATGGTAAGGTTTTGACATGCCCTGGAAAGGACAACTGATCCTTGCAGAGTTACCCTACCTACCTCACAGGGGATCAGCATGGGACCATCATCAGTGATGTGCTTGGCAACTGAGACAGAGATGGTTCATCGTCCAGCAGATGAGCTGGGTGCCTGCACAACTGAGCCCCTGTTAATTATCTCTCACCAGCTGCCTGGCCAGACATCCAGGGATGTCATCCTTAGGAACCCAGAGAAAGTATTCATAGAGGTAGATTCAGCACTTCCTTTTTCCAAAAGTGCAGTCTGCTCTGATCCCCTTCTGTAATCTTTCTAGGATTATTTTGGGGTTTTTTGGTTTGGGGTTTTTTTATGGTTTGTTTTTTTTTAATACATCTGCTCACTTCAGTACTTGCTTTTCTTCCCCACAGCTGTGCCACTTCTTTTTTCATCTCCTTCAGCCTGATTGAGGGAATATCTTCAGTCACACAGTAGCAGCTACTGCTCACATTGCCCTTTTTAAGGTGGTCACAGGCTGCTTGGGCTCGCTGTGTTTATGCCCACCACAGCCTCTTGGCTAGGAAGGACTGCAGTTCCTGAAATGCTCTGTGCCCCTTAAGGTGAGAGGCTGGGAGGCAGCAGCATCTTCTCTGGCACCCAGACGGGAAGAGTGTGGGGTGGCAGGAGGGACACAGGAGCCTCCCAGGGAAGCACCCCTGTTGGTAAAGCAGCCTCAAGGCTCAGAGAGCAGCACATTATAATGGAAGAGGACGACAGCAACAGCTCTCAGGCCCTTCTGCAGTCAGTGTGGATCAGGGAAGAAGGAAATTGCATGGAACAATAATATTTAAGTGCATGTGTGCCCTCACAGAAGCCTTGCAGCCCTGGTACAGGGACACAGCAGCTGGCCCTATTGATCAAGTGCTGGTTGCTGGGGCAGTGTGTTGGTTTTGGGACCAGTGCTGGGGTTATCCCATCCAGCAAAGGAAAAAGAAGGCATTAAAAGAACCCGATTTCCCAGGAAAACTGTGCCAGAGTGGAAAGGGTTTTCTGGTTTTCTATTTTTAGCCGACGGAGAGACAGCACTCCAAGAAACGGAGCAGCTCTGTATGATATTTTAAAACCATTTGTAATGAAGTGCTTTTTGGAATAAAACGAACAAAAACGAAGTTTTGCTGGATGCATGTTGCTTCATCAGAAGAGTCATAAGAGGTCTGCAGAGTCCCAGCTTTTCCACCCGTAGATCTTGCAATGAGACTCGATTGTTGCAGCTTAGGTGGCCCTTGGCCAAAGTGATGGTTCGGCAGGAATGGGGGAAGAATCCCGGGAATTCAAGTCCAATGGCTTAAAATATGCAGAGGCTCAGTGGCGAGGCCCAGGCACCTCCCCTGGTGGGGAGCTTTCACTGCTTTGGTGAAAGGAGGAATTCACAACGGAGGGAGTTCAGTTGCTTTAGGGAAGGCATGAGCCCCATGAGAGGCACCATCTCGCGTGCAGCATTTGCCTCTTATCGGCCTCAGAGCCGGGGGCTGCACCCCCTCTGCCCTATGCAAACGGGGCATCACAGCTCCCAAACTCAGCTCCTCTCTCGCGTGGGGAACAAACCCGGCCCGGCACAAACGGGCAAATATTTGGAGTCATTCCTCAGTAATTAATGCAGAGCCGAGCGGTTCCGAGCGGTTCCGAGCGGTTCCGAGCGCTGCGGCGGGCTTCGGCCGCCCCGCGCCGCTGCCGCAGACGGGCTGGGAGCGGCTCAGCGAGCTCTGGCGGCTCGAGTGAGCTCCGGGCCGGGCTCGGGTGGGACGGGGTGGGATGGGCCATGAGCGGTTCCGAGCGGTTCCGAGCGGTTCCGAGCGGTGCCGAGCGGCTCGGAGCCGCCCCGCTCCGTGCCGCGCCCCGCCGGGGCGCAGGGGGCGCTGTGGCGCGGAGCCGCCGCTGCCGCCCCCCGCGGCCATGGCTGCCCTTGCCTTGCAGCGAGCAGCAGCAGTTCCCGGAGGAGACGATGAACATCGCCAAGTCGGCCTTCACGGCGGGCGTGGTGGGCTGGCTCTACGGGGGGCTGCCCGCCTTCGTCAGCGCCCGCAAGGCCTTCATCGAGAGCAGCCACGGCGAGATGTTCCAGAACCGCGCCGATGCCGTGGTACGGGCCCGGGCTGCGCGGGGGGAAGGCCTCGGGACGGCGCCGGTGCTGGAAGTTGCCCTTGGAGGCGCGGTTTGGGGTGACAGGGTGCCCGCAGGAGGCCTCGTGTTTGTGGGACGCGTGTGTTTGCCCGGGTCTGGGACAGAAAGTTTGCTGGGAGTGTGGAAGTGAGTGCAGGTCAGGGAATGAGCGTGTCCCGTCACCCAAACTGCTTCAAAAAAGCGTCCTTCGTTACACGGAAGGTTGGCAGCGAAGTTTGCCGTTCTGATTAATGCGTCTCGAAAAGGCTTTCTGCTTTTAAGTTTTAGCGTGCTGACGGGAGACTTCATAGTAGCAAACTGGGATTGTACTCCTGTCTTATTAATGTGAGTCATTTTTAGACCATTTAAAATTCTTGTAGAACAACAGCACAACAAAGAACATCTGTGACATTTTATAGATGTATTTGAACGTCTGGGTGTTTGTTATTCTATTAAAGTGTTGGTTACCTGGATTATGAGGAAGAAAAACCCTTCAAAAATCTGCCTGATGTAAATTTTGTATCGCTTACAATTAGATTTGGCCTCTGTTGTGGTGACCTGTGAATTACCACTGCCTGGTGACTGTGGTATATCTGAACCCAGGCTAAGCACCTATATCACAAGCACTGGAACAGAAAATTTATTTACCTCCATGGTATTAACGGCAAAATTTTTAATTTTTGTGAAGCTCTTGTTTGCCACTTATTTTAAAAAAAACTCTTCAAACTTTTAAGTGCCAGTGTTAAACAGCAGAGCTTGATGGTATCCTAACATTTAATGTAGATGGTTATTATTTACTTCCTATTACTTATTGATGGTTATTATTTATTAATACTTATGAACTCATAATAATGAAGTAGTTTCTGGTTTTCCTCCCTTCTCTGGTGCTTTCCTGGCTCTGTCCCCTCAGCAATCTGCGCACCGCGCTGGTCTCCGGAGTTTCATCCGCTACGGCTGGCGCTGGAGCTGGAGGGTGGCGGCTTTCGCCACGATATTCAAGTGAGTGTTCCTGATGGCAGGGGAGCAGAGCTGCCCCGTGCTGCTGCTTGTCCTTGCCAGCAGTGCCCACAGCTCTGGTGACTGATTGAGGCTCCTGCTGTTGCCTTAACCTGAGTCTGGTTGATCAGGCAGGAGCACAAAGAGGGTTTAACCTGTTAGAATTGCCCCAGAATTCTCATCTTCTAATGGATCAACACAAACCCTAAATGTGGAAAAGCCCTGTTTGTACATCAATACTGTTCTTTCTTGGCAGCTGCTTTCTGTTTTTCCTTCGTCTCTTTCTGTGCTTTTTCTCCGAGGGAGTGTTAAAGTGTGTTGGCAGTTTCTGGAAGTGCTTTCTAACCCACATTGATTTTTGTCCTTTCTGCTGTGTCTCATTACTCCTAGTTTGTATATGCTGGTGGTACTCACAATTGTCACTACTGCTTTGTGTACACTGGTGTTACAATTCTTTGTTCTTGTCCTCAGACACTTGCAGGGGATTGTCTTGTTCTTGAGCAGTTGCTGAATATCAGATCTGTCACTTCTGTGTGCCTGTTGAGGCCTTCAGATTTTTCCTACACACACAAAACCAATGCAGAGAGTGTTCTGCTGCCCCGATTTTCTTCCTTGGGTGCTTCAGTGCATTTCTGACAATAGAGCATCAAACTAAGCATGTTCTTCTGAGCAAGGCCCTTTTAAACTAGAAATATCTCCTTCCCTGTTGTTCAAACTAGTAAATTTATAAATTTAAACCTGCATTGACTTTCTCTGCAGGTATGTTCTGTTTAAGTTCTCCTTCTGCTTTTAAGATCCCACAGTATTGACTGGCATTACTTTATATTTCTGTCTCCCTAATATTTTCGTTCCTTCCTAAATTTCTTCCTCACTCTCTCTTGTTTTCTGTGGCTCCTTTTAGTTTAGTCTCTGTTTTTAGGCTTAGTTAGCGTGCTGTTTGCTTTCTCTCCCGGAGCTTTTGATTTCTTTGGGTTTTCTGGATTTCTTTGGATTTGACATGTAACCTCGTCATCTTCCACCAGGTGTCTCCCCTGCAGTCGGATCAGCCCCTTTTTCACCAGCCCTTTGGAAAAGGTTCTGAACGAACCTGTTTGCTGCTCAACATTGTTTCTTGTAAAACCCAAGTGGAAAATTTCGTCCTGCAGTTGTGAAAACTTTAGGTTTCACAATTAAACCCCAAACTGTTTGGGTTTATCTGTGTTGGGAAGGAGAGGAGGATTGCTGCTGGCTTGTCAATGCCACGCAGGAGGCTGGGGAATATGTGGCTGCTGAACTGAGAACAGTATTTTGGGGCTTAGCTGATGTTTAGGAGGAGTTGGTTTACCTACCCCAGAGGGGAATCTGCTGCCACAAGAGTAGGTGACCCTGCTGATGTCACGAGTGTGACTGAGGCTGTTGTACTGGGGCTGTTTGCCAGGCAGGATCTTACTGACACGTGCAGCAGCTTTTGGGGTAAACGTCCTACATCAGGACTGGCTGACTGACAGGACCTTTTCATTCCTCAAATTCTTTTCTCCTTGACTATATTACATGTTCCTGGGCACTAGAACAGGTAGTTCAGAGAAGCTGTGGATGCCCCATCCCAGGAGGTTTTCAAGGCCAGGCTGAATGGAGCTCTGAGCAACCTGGTCCAGTGGAAGGTGCCCCTGCCCGCAGTGAGGGCTTGCAACTGGATGACCTTTAACAGCACTTCCCACCTAAGCCATTCTGATTCTATGATTCTATATGATAGGAAAGAAAAATGGTTGATTAAAAACGAGTATCTCAGATCCAGTTCAGGAATTCTGATATTCCCTGGCCTGTGTCTGTGCAGCTGCCCACAGTAAAGTCACAGAAGTCATGGCTGGCATGTGTGTGCTCTAAACAGATGGGCCACCAGGCAGTTAGAGGCAACCTGAGGGCTGGCTTAATGAAATCCAGCTTTATTTCAGGCTGTGTTTTGCCACCTCTCCTTTTCCATGTGCAGCTGCTGACCTCTGTGCCTTGCCTTTGCAGCGTGGTGAGCACGGGCCTGTCTGCGTACCGCGACAAAACCTCCATCAGTAATTTTGCTGCAGCAGGAGGTAAGAGTGCTGTAACCTTGTGTGCTTCTGTTTGTTAGCAAGGGTGGTAGCAGAACAGCATAAGCAAGTATCCACATCCCTTGGGACTGGGCAGCTTCTGTGCTCTTGGGTTTTGCTTCTTGTTCCACTGACTTTGCTCTGTTGTTTGCCTGCTGCATGCCTTTATTTCTAACAGAGATACTGATGCACTGCTGAAACCATTGGGGATTTTTGTGGTTATCAGTTCATCTTCAAGACACTTGCTGGAGTGTTTTGGGTGAAAATTGCTTGTGTGGGGTAAAGGCAACACTTGGTGCATAACCTGTTCTCATAAGCACCTATTTAACAGGGAAAGCATTTTTTATTTCCACTCTTGGTAACAATTCAGCCCACTGTTTATAGGCTGCCCTTTTCATGCTAAGTTTTGCATGCCCACTTTTGGCAACAGGGCTCTGGGTATGTGATGTGCTTGTTCAGTTTTACAGGCTTTATTGCCCTTACAGTTGGATACACTTTTTACTGATCTTTTCTGCCTTACATGGCAGCTACTATTATTAGCTGTTGTTGAACAGAAAAAAGGACGAGGAAGATCATGCTCCAGCCTAGAGAGAGCTTGGTTTTACTTTCATAGAACTTCTGTGATACAGCAAAAACCTTGGCAGTTTTTGTGAAGCAGAAGGAACTTGGTGCAATGTTTCAGTGCCGAGACCATGGTGACTTTGTGGTGAGGGTCTGTCCCACTGGCCATGGCACTTGGTTTCTGCTCTGGTAAAAGCAGATGTCAGCTCATGGAGAAGAGAAATGCAGCAAAGCAACTCCCTGTGCTGGT
The DNA here is from genome assembly GCF_017590135.1 of Pyrgilauda ruficollis. NCBI lineage: Eukaryota > Metazoa > Chordata > Aves > Passeriformes > Passeridae > Pyrgilauda > Pyrgilauda ruficollis. The sequence continues at coordinate 6,527,162 of NW_024526600.1, forward strand.
GTGAGATGTCTGTGGTGGGGCTGTTTCAGTTTCAGTGGGTTTGTTCTTTTTTCAGCCTTCACAGGAGCCCTGTTCAGAATGCACTTGGGCCTGCAGGGCCTGGCGGGCGGCGTCGTGTTTGGAACAGTGTTTGGGTGAGTTGTGACTGCTGCACACACCGAGCCTGGAATCACAGCTGGGGCATCAGGAGCTTCCCTTCCTCTCTTGCCTTGAGGGATTTTCTGTATCCCTCATGATGATCGCTTTTCTTCCAACCTTTAAACTGTTTTTCTTTGTTTCTTGTTTTGTGTTTGCTGGTCTCTCAGTAGTGAGAACTCAGTGCTCTCTGTAGAGAATCTTATTTGCTGCTGTTTGCTTATTAGAGGGAGCAACATAGGCTCCAACAAAGCTAAAACGTGAAGCAGCAGCCATTAGGAAACACTCAGGGAGTAGCTGCGTGGCTGGGCTGTAAGGTGACACGTCTTTGTGTGTGTCTTGTAGTCATAAATCTCCTAAAGTTCCCTGGGGCATGGAGGATCCCATGGTTCTGTCTCAGAGGCTCTGTGCTTCTGGACAATGTCCTCTAACTCAAGAGAAATCTGATTTTTCAAGCAGGACTGGGATTTCTTCTCAAAGTGCTGACCTGTAAATGTCCTCACAAGTGAATCTGAGGATCCTGCCTGAAGAAGAGAATGAGCTTTATTTGTGCTGCTTGTCACCATCAGGATGGTGTCAGCTGTGAGCATCCCTGGAAGCAGCCTAGGGAGCTTTACCAGTGAAAACACAAGTACTTCCAGAGCTGGATGGAAGCTGAGCAGGGGTGTCACTGTCTGAAATGTGGTTTAGGTGTTCTATGGGATCTTCATTGGCCACCATAAATCCTTCCACTCCTTTGTCCTGTGTGCCATGAGTAAATTGAAAATATCACCAGGGCTCCAGTGAGTCACAGCTGAAGAGAGGCTGTGGTTGGTGGGTGACATAGAACAGGAGCACTTTAGTCTGTGGTGTCATGTGGGTTTTGGGCCCCCCATGCTCCTTTTGCTGATGCCAGTAAGTTGTTGCTGTTGTGTGTCCCCTGGGTGACTGGTGACTTCTCTGCTTCCCCCTTCAGGGTTCCTGCAGGAGGCCTCCTGATGGCAATGTATGGCTTGGCTGGTGAGACCTTGCAGGAGAAGAGGAGTCGTGAGCGCAGGGAGCTGTACGAACAGAAGCTGGCAGAGTGGTGAGGAACAGCTCTGTCCCTTCCAGTCGTGGACTAGGAGGGTGTCTGGGCCTGTGGGTTCAAACATTTTGAGAAACTATGACACACTAGGTTTTCTAAACCTCAGTTCTTCTCTTGCTTGTTGGTGTTGTTCACATACCAGTCTTAGAAATGCTGATTTAGTCTTCCCAGTCTTTCCTTCATTGCTGCCTTCTTTCCATCCCTATTAAAGAGAGGAAAGAAGGAGGATAGCTGGAGGCTTGGGGGGGAAAAAGGCATGACACTGATCATGGGAATTACTGAAACTTACTCACTAATTCTAGAAGAAATTTTCAAGAGCTTGGATTCTGCAGTCATGTCTCTGTCAGGAGGATACAGGCATAAAATTGCTTTGCACTCTCTCTTCTCTCCTTAGGCAATCCAGGCTCAGTATGATTGAAATCTCAGGCCAAACAGAAAGCAATGCTCAGGGAAGACCAGAGCTGGAGAGAGCAAGAGAATTGAAGAGCTACTGAGTCTTCCCCAAATCTCTGTTGTAAGAAGCTACATAGCATTTTGATCCTGCTTGATTTCAGTCAAGGGATCATGGAAGTTGTCTGTGAATGCAGTTGTATCCTGTGAAAAAGTGTTTTGCTGAAAACATTGTTCAGGGATGGATATCACTGCACAAAGAGGTTGGAAGAGCCAAACCTGTTCCACCTGAGAAGTGGAAGTACAGACTTTACAGACCAGGAAGTGTCATCTAGCTTTGGGAGGAAGTGAGGGTTCCAGAGCCTCATCTAGAACCCATTTCTCTGCTGAAAATGTCCAAACCACTAGTGGTGTAGAAATACTCAAGGTAAAGGGGCCTATGAATGGTTTGTGTGCTAAAGGTGCCCTGAATCCAAAAGTTAATTATGCCCTGGTGAAAGCTGCTCTTCAGACAGTGCCTGAACAACTTGCTGATGGTGGTTTCTTACTTGGTTCCTACTGTACTTGGGGTATTTTGCAGTCAGTGGAAGAAGGGTGGAGGAGCTGGGAATTACATGGAAATACCCTGAAAAAGGCATGTTTTGGGTTCCTCAATAAAAGCCAGAGGGTGCCACAGAAAACATGACTTATTTCTGGTGGTGACACTGGAAGGCTTGGCACTGTGGACAGTTTCAACAACAAGAAGGCCTCTAATTTCATTTGCAATTTGGAAATCAGGGTTTAATTTTTGGGGTAATGTAGTTCAAGACACTCAATAAAGCCATTGAGCAGTGGTGACTGTGTCCATAAGCTCTTTATGTCAGTACAGCTGGTACTTTAAGCTAGTACAGTGTTGGTACTAGAGAAGCATCCTTGAGTGATACTCCTTGAGAAGAGCTCTAAGATCCCACCAAACATTCCTCTACCCAGGCAGTAACAAAGGCAAGAGCCACGAGGGTGCCAGCTCTGTTATTTTGTTCCAGAGATGAACTGTTCAGTCAGAGCTGTTACCTGTGGGTGGTGCTGGAGTTACTGTAAAACCGTCTGTGCTCAGAAGGGTCAGGTGGCCCATCACTCTTCCCAAAGCAGGAGGTCAGAATTTCTGTTCCCTTTCTTTCCTCTCCTGCTAAAAGGAATTACATCCAGGCAGGATTTTTGAGTGTTCTTCTCATTAGAAAAGAATCTGTTCTGGTTGAATGCTTTTCCAGATAATTAGTGTTGATTGAAATATGAACAGTTGATCCCACAGAGTGTATTCCACCCACCCAAAGCAGATTTTTGGCACAGTTTGCTTTCAAGAAGGTGTTGTGTTTTCTGACTCCTGAAGTGAGCATTTAATTTTTTAAACACTCCAGTGTAGCTCATTTTTCCATTGAAGAAACCTGTGTATTTCAGGGTTGTCATCAACCAGCTCTGATTTTCCTTTTCTATGTGTAAGTGAAGGATTTGCATAAACAGAGGTATGGATATGTTTTTTTCCTCTTCCTCTTTTAAGCTATATGTGTTGGTGACAGTAATGGTGTTGTCCTTTGCCCCCCCTCCCCACCCAAAAAAGAAGAGGGGCCTTTCTAAGTCACATTTTTGCCATTGTGCATACACAGCAATGTCTTATCATCTTCTTTTTTATCTTCTTTCTTCTTGCTATTACATCCCCACCCAATATCCCACACTCTTATCTGTACAGCAGCTCTGATGACATTTAGCTGTGTCATTGCTCTGTCTCTATTCCTGTTTGGTGGTATTTGATGTGATGCCTAAAGAATACTAATTTTCCTGTGCCTGACCATCCCTGATGCAGGGATGTTCTTCCATGAGAGGGAAGGCTGAGCCAAGGTGTAGCAGTTGTGTGGATTTTCTCTCTGTGCAAGGGAGGGCTGCTACATGTTTTAAGGGGAAGCAGAGACTTCCAGCTACACTCAAGATTACCAGCCATTTGTTTCTCAGTTTCCTGCTGAATTTAGTTCCCTGCACTTCCTTATTTCTTGGACTCCTGAATGGGGAGTGAAGAATTGGTTCGGAGTTTGTTTCTTATATATCTGTAAAGGATTCTTCACATCCCCACTCCCTCCACCCCCAGGAAAAGCACAGCACTGAAATGATTGACCCTCCACTTTCAGAGTAGGTAACGCAAGGAGCAGGGATACAGTGAGAACACCTTACACTGAGTTTTGCTTTTGCAGAGAACCTCCTGTGGAGGGAGAAGGATGATCCATGGCTACACTGCTCAGCTAACCCCTGGCAAACAGAGATGAGGTGTGTGGAAGTCACAAGTTGGATTGCCCGAGTGTCATTTTGTCATTGCTGTCAGCACACTGGACAGAGCTGTGGCTTGATGCCAGCTGTGCCTGGTACAGGTGAACCTGCACCTACCTGGATGCTGTGAAATGGTGGCTAACATGAATAACAGAGGTTCTACCCACTGCATAGACAGACATCTTTTATTACTAAGGAAAGGAAACCGAGTTTACCATTTATTTTTTAATACAACTAAAGGAGGAACCCCAGGAAACAACATTATATACAAAACATTCAGGGTAAACAGAGCAGCTCACTTGCTACAATGACACAGATATGAAGCTGAGAAGGTCTCACAGAAACCATTTGTGTGTAATTCACTGAATACAGCATAAGGCAATAGAAAACATGATCCAGAGTATTAGTGCTTAATGAAAAATGAGCCAAATAACCTGATGCTAGACATATTTATCAGTGAATTTTTTGGATTCCTTTAGAAGGAGTTACTGGAAGTGTTACTGGAGTTTGTGGTGATGTGGAAAGGTTTGGCACAGAGCAAAAGACAAACCCTTCTCCGGGAGGCTGCGCAATCACTGGTCAGGAGCAGAAGAGAGCATGGGATAGTGAGAGGGAAAACATAGACCCATGTTTATGAAGCAAGGCCCTGAGTTACATTTGATTACAGCAGATACACACGAGATCACCAGTGGCTGTCACACGAATTCCAACGGGGCTGTACAGGTGTGGCTGGGAAGGAATGCACGTGGAAGCTTGGCCCTGTGTGCCCTCACACAGCAGCTGAATGGAGGAGCTGTGGCTCGGTGCTTGGGTTGGCAAGGCTGTCCTTTCAGGAGAGAAAGGTTATGAGAACTTGTGCCACTGCAGTAGGTAAGCAATATTAATTAGCTCTTAGGAGTGCTGTCAGTGTGTATCGTTCCCTAAAAAGTCTCGTAGCGCTGCAAATAAGCATGAGGCACATAGACTCACTTCCAAAGTGTCTTTTTTTCATGAAAAATGTGTCCACTGTTTCCTCTTTAGGGGGGAAGGGATGTGTATCTGTAATGGTCGAGTCCAAATCCAAAGTCCTCCAGCAGGAAGAACAGATACTTGTGTAAGGCTGAATATAAAAGAAGTTTTGGCTGCTCCCACTCGCAACATGGAGGCACAAACTGACGAGATTCCATGTCAGGATTTGGGGTGTCCCAAAGGGCAGCTCCGTGTTTCTGAAGGGGTAGGAGGGCATGGGCACCCTGCTAGGGCTCTGCAGGCCCCTGATTCTCACAGAGGCAGCATCAAGCCAGAGGTTGCTGAAGTCTTGACATGGTGTGCCACCGGTGACATCCTTCTGCCCCGCTGCAGGAACACGGAGGGTCCTGGAATCCCAGCGACCTCCTTGTGACGAGGCCACGGCACAGCTCCCGTGGCGTGGCCGGGGGTTTGCATCGGTCCACAGGAGGTCGTGTTTCAGCCGTGGGGAGCGGAGTTTTCTCCTGCTGCCACCCCCTTGCAGAGAGCCAAAGGGGCCGTGCAGCAAGCGTCGCTGTACAACCAACAGTGGAGTCTGCAGTGCGGGATGCACAGCGTGAAGAACCTGAGGAAAAGATTTCACTGATTCTTTTTTTGTTGTTTTCACACCTTAAATGTAGCCCTGTAATGCTGCGGAGCTGACAAACAGGTATCACCTGCGGGAGCCTTCCACAAGAGGGCTCCTGGTGCCGGAACTCGGAGCTGCTCTGAGCGAGCTGCAGCCTGGCCCATGCTCCCTGCAAATCCCTGGGAACAGATGAGGATGACTAATGAACGTGCTTCCCTATTTAAGCAGCGCTAGGACATGGCCCAGTGCATCACGACATGGCAGTCAGCCACTGAGGAAGCACAGCTTCCATCCCAGTCCACAGACTGCAGCTGGAGTCGGGAAGCACCATCCACCTACAGGAAAATCCTGACAAACTTTTATAACAAAAGAGAATGGGTTTATTCTGTAGGTGAACTCCTGCCACTCCCATCACAAAACCCCCCAAAATTCATGCTAACCAAGGCTCTAGTATCTGTTCCAGACAGGGCCTTCCCCAGAGGAAAACATGAGTGGGTGGTCAGGTTTGGAAATGAGACAATTGGCCTGAATGAGAGTTTCCCCTCCTTTCCATCTGCAAACTATTAAACTTTTAGATTCTGCAGTGCACAGTTTGACAAAGTCGTGACTTCCAGGATCCCACAGCTGTTGCTCTAGGGCATTACCCTGGCAATTCTGCATGCTGTGGTGAGAGCAGGAAATGCACTCACCTGGATAATGATGTGAATAAGAACAGTTAGCTGCTAATCTTCACTTAAGTGTCTTTTTGCAGGATACAGCCCTGAAAACTGCTGAGCTTTCAAGCCAAAGCAAATATAATCCTTTGTAATCATAAAACCTTGGCAAGCCAGACTTCCCCAGCCCATCTTTTGTAACACCCCATTATCAAAAGTAACTCCTTTTAAAATATGAGTATTTTCTGGGCAAGTTTGAGGAAGGAAACTTTTCCTTCTCTGTTCCTCCAGCTGCTGAAGGGAATGGACATATCTCAGAAGTGGACTGGCATGTCTGATCACACTGGGAAAGCTGGAGTTGTTCTTTTATTCTCCCTCCCTTGCCACCATTTGGTCAATGCTCAATTTCTGTCATCAGTGATGTTCCCATGTTGAGGCATCAGATCAGGCTCACAGGGAATCAGCCAGAACTTCTGGGGGGTGCAGCCACGTGTGGCACCTGAGGTAGGGATGAGTAACTCACAAATGAGCCCAGCAGGACAGGCACTGAAACACTGCCCAGTGTTTAGTTGTGAGGCCCATAAAATGAGCACAGGGGATGTCACTGCAGATCTGACACCTGGATGACACATGGTGTTTTCAGCTAACATTGCACAAGCATGTCATGGTGTTTGAGAAACTGTTTTGCCAAGAGAAGAGTGAAGAAAACTACCTGCAAATGCTATCTGGTCATACAGATGAGGTTTCAGATGTCATTTTAGAGCTCATGGGTGCCTTTGTGCATTCTTTCACACCCTCTTCCACCGAATCCTGGCGCTTGCAACACTGAGAACAAACTGAAAAAGAAGATCCCTTGTTAGTATATGACTGTGGTCCTGATAGAGAGCTCTGTTACAAATAAGTATTATCTATACACTGTCATATGGATAAAACTGCTCTCGTTAGCACGGGGCTAGAACCTCAGCCTGGCACAAAAACAGGTTGCTACATGCTGAAATAAGGTCAGAAGGGAAATAATCTTGGAAGTTACATATCACTAATTGCAGTTTACCTATGGAGTGAAAGAATTCCTGTGTTAAAAGCAACAAACCCTTTCAGTGCTTTAAGAGGACCTCAGATTAAGCAGATCCCCTTAATATCTCACCATCTATGACTGAATTTTAGCGGTTCAAGTTGAATCTTGTACAATTGTGCTAGCACAAATTATGCAATGAGAATCCTCCACTATTCTTTAGGTGATCTCTAATCTTGGTGCTTTGTGTTTTCATTTTTAAATTACTGCAGAATAGGCTGTGAGCTCCTCAGAGTAGGCGGCTGTGAACCTCAACAAAGCACCTGATTGTTCTGGCCACCACAACAATCACGTAACTGAGAACTCTTCCGTTTTGTTTTGCTCTGCCTTTCTATTCTTCCCTCCCACACTGCAGCTCTCTGAAGCATGGCTTTTTGAGCTCTTAGCAACTCCTGACTCAGCTTTCCATAGCCCAGAACAACTGAGATACTTTCAGACCTATTCTGAGCTCTGGAGAGGTGACCTGCAGCAGCACCCACAGGAAGCCTCTTAGGGCAGATACTTCCTTTCCCAGACAGTGGCCATGCACAGCAGCATTGAAATGGCACAACTACACAAACTGGAAAGCTGGATGGAAGCTCTGGCCTCAGTTTCTTACACTTCTTGCAGTTTCTTTTACAGTTTCTTCCATGTCTGGTCTAGAAATTAGCTGAACCAAATAGCACCACCTGACTCAGCAAATCTACTCCCTGTGCATATTATGGAAGTGGGACTAAAAGGGAAATTCCAGTTAATTTGGCCATGTGCCATGCTGCTTGCAGGTGATTGCATTTTACCACATGGGTATGCTTTTTACATCTGCTTTAAAAGCAACTCAGTTCCTATATCAAAGGCTATTTCAGAGTGCTCCAGGATCTTGCTAATTTAATGGCAAGGAACCTTTTAATTTCCAGCCTATATTTGTTGAGAGCCAAACCTTCCGATTCCAGTTCATTTTCTCCTATAATTAGAAGTTCATTATACATGCAGCTAACAGCACAGGCTGTGATCAACTGTGATTTTCTTGGTTTCAGCCTGCTTGTTGCTTTCCTGTTGACACAGCCCCAGGGAACAGCAGGGGAGAAGAACTGGCACTGGTGTCATAAGGGCACAGGGGTGGAAAATGAGGAGGTGCACAGGTGTGACCCAGAGTCACAGCCTTCCAGAAACTTCCTTTCTTTGTGGTAAAACACTGAAAGGAAATTAGCCCAGCTTGACTCAATGGTCACGTTGGTTTTTGAAGGGATGTGGTTGATGCAGAGGGGAAAAGAAAAACAGTAATGAGACCTCCACACATCTGCCTTGGGAGTGAATTTGTCTGAAATTGAAGCAGAGGTATCAGAAGACACAAGCATGGCAAACTTACAGGTGTCTGTGAGTGGGCTGAGCCCTTGCTGCCCAGAAAATGACCTTTTCCAACAGGGAATACACAGCCAGGTGGTGTAAGTGAGCACAGAGCCCTCAGTGTGGGATTCTTGGCCCCAGATGTGGCTTCCCCAGAAGCTGACAGAACTCAGCTGGGTGTTATTTATCCTCATGTATTTGCAAGGCCTGCTGTCATTTTCCAGGACTGCTCTGCAAAGCTGCTCACAGGGTGTGGATAAGGCACCTACTGCTGCTGACTTTCAATCCTACCTGCCTTCATAAATCTATTAAATGCCTGCCCACATCTTCAGGGACTTTCTGGCAAGGTCAGCTTAGACACGATGAGGAGCAACAGCTAACAGATAGGATTTTTCTAAAGATAAAAAAGTAAATTACTCAGCTCTCCACTAACCCTGAAATATTTGTGGTCCCCTTTGCCATTGAAAAACTCTTGGTGACTTGTCTGGAGTTACTGAAGGCTTCATAAGATGGGACCAGACACTTTACCTGTGCCACTTTTGGCCGTACAAAGAATACAAATCTAACTCTCCTGGTTGGTGTTCTCATAAAAGTGGGACACTGCTCTGCTGAAGTCTTTCCTGTGGCCCTAACACTAGGTATTTTTGTTACTTTGCCTCAGTGACTTTCTGAGGGATGATGTAGGGTGTGGAGAGAGATCCAGTTTTGAAACTCTCAGTGCTCAGCTGTATCTATCATGATCACCAAGATTCTTGGCATCCTAAAGCATCTTAAAGCATCTTAAGACATAAAAATGAACCTTTGTGAACCTCTTCATTATCCCTGATTTTGGAAATATTTTGATCTGCTGTCAAAACTGCCTGTCACCTCTTCACTCTCAAACCTGAACTTTTGTGTTTCCTGCACACAAAACGTAGGAAAATCATGAGCTAGACTTAGATTTTGTGACAGTGGATGCTAAAGGGGGGGAAAAAATTAGAAGAAGGTACAGAAATCCCTAGTGTGACAGTAAAGTTTCTATAAATGTGTATCCTACATAGAAACTTCATCAGCACTGAGACACCTTGCTGAAAAAGAAGCTGCACTTACCATGCCTTGGGAGGTATCTTGCTGCCAGGGTGATAGCCAGAATGAAGGTGATAAGGATGATAATTGAAGCAGTAATGACATTATAAGGTGGAGGCACAGGAGGAACAACGCAGTTGTTTGTTTTTTCTGAGACAGGAGAAATAAAACATAAATAAACGGCCTTAAAGGATATTGGCATTTTCATGTAAGAGCAGGTATGTGAATTTCAGGGGTTCTGGCCAAATTCTAACTCAGCTATTCAGCCTGAAAATGGACTTACTCAATAAACAAACAAAGCAGGCACCTAAATTTCTTCCATTCACCCACATTTGCTATGGGCTGAAATTTTTAACACATTCACAGAACGTAAAAAGCTGCTTCTTTGTCCAGAACAGGACTGAGACAGGAAATATTTAAAGACACATGAGCTGTTTCAGGGAAATTAGCAAGGCTTGGTGAAAAAGTCTGAGTTCAAAGCTAGAAAATTTCTGTTCTCAAAGGTACTTTGCAGTTTTCCTTACTGTTTTCATCAGATTTATGCCTAATGTTTTTCCTTTCCTTTTCCATTCTCCCTCACAGGTGAAGGAAAATGCATTTAACAGTCTAGAATATACTTTTTTTCTGTATGGCAGGAACAGTGTTGTGGCAGAGTTAATTTTCAGTGTTTCTGAAGCCTTTGGCTTTTCACCATTGGAGATGGTGGAAAATCCCATTCTGCCACTGGGATTGTAGAGTAGATACTGGGCCATTCTTGTATAGGACAGGACTTGCTGCCAGCCCATAGGTCTGCAGACCTGTGTGCACAGACCTTCAGTTCTTCCACCATCTGCTCTGGCACAGGTAAGCATCATTCCCCTCCTAAGATGTTAATTAGCCTGATCTGCTCTTCAGTCCTCCCCTCAGGAGGGGATGCAAACCTCCAGCTCAAGGGGTTGCCTTCTGCATTTACCAGAGGCTCTGGTCTGTCTGTAACTCAGTGTGCATGAAAGGTTTGTTTGGAGGATCGTTTACACCAAAATGGGAGTGGTTCCACATCCTAAAAGTCAAAAAAGTGGGGGGTTTGTGACTGCTGTGGCTGTGTCACTGCTGACTGCACCCTCCTCTGATTACTGATTTTTTTTTTTTTTTGGTTGTTCTCTGTTTCTATGTATTGAGCTATTCATAACCTTATTCTCCCTTCATTAGGGACATTATGCTCTACATCCAGCAATAGCCAATATTCACAAAGCACTAGTTCCTGGCATTTGTTCAGAAGCTGAATGGCACCTCTCCTCACAAGCCCCTTTGATTTTAGTAAGATAGATGAATAAGCTACCTTGATGAATAAGGTACAATTCCCTAGGAAAAATACTGCTTCTTTGTCTTCCCTTGAAGGTGCCCTTATCTCTACAGTAAAAACATCAAGCCCAGAGATATTTCAGAATACTTTTTTGGTAACAACATGAAAAAAAAAATCCTTTTGGCTTCATGAATTTTCTTGCAAATCCCCTTCTACTGCAAAACATCTGGAATGTAGTGTGCTGCCTTCCCTCATGCTGTTTCCACTTGTGCTTCAAGCTTTTCAAAGCACAGACTTATCTATTATGCCATCATTTCTAAGCCATGCTCAGTGATGGAATTCTTTTCGTATGAGTTAACCCTGTGTTACATTTGAAAGCAGAATTTTGTCTAGACCCCAGTTGACAGTTTCTTTCACTGAAGCAGGGACAAACATGCTTGTTAAATGAGGAAATTCTTTTATAATGCAGCCTGTGGTTGTTAAAGCACACATGTTTCTCTGGTCCCTCTGTTCAAACACCAGGTCTGTGTCACACAGCTGGCAGCAAGACCATGCTGGTATGGAGGGGCACAGGATGGTGGCAGCCTGTGGGAGCCACCAAAAGTGACATTACCAGATCACAGCAGGATCCAGTTCAGCTCTCAGCCCAGCTGCAGTACAGCAGCAAGAAGACAGAGCTGTCTCTGCTTGTCAGTCACTGCTGTAACTCTCCCTTCCCACCCCGACTATCTTCCAACCTCTAAAATGTTTTGGTGTGTAGTTCACAGGCGGGATCATTGGGTGATCCTTGCATGAACACTTGCACAAAATCTACTGCATTCTCAGAGAGGCAACTCAGCAGATTCAACAAAATGCATTTGTTACAAAAACATTAATAAAACGTACTTAGAAGCAAACTGGTGGACTTGGCAAAGCCGCTGTATTCAACGGAGCAAGAGATGTTGACGTCTTTGGTCACGTTGAGCACCAGTTTTCCAGTGACACTGTAGGGGCTGAAGCTGGACTCAGACACCCAGCTGGCATTCCACTCCACGGACATGTTGTTGAGGGCTCCAGAGATTCTGGGCTTGGGGAACCCTCCGTGAGAAGAACACGTTATCACCATCTCAGTCGAGTCGCAAGACTCGGCGGACACTTCTGCCGTTATGTTGGGAGTGCTGAAGTCAGCTGCAGCAAGAGAGGTTTGGTTACCATTCTGTCAGGCCACAGCGAGGTCTGCAGCCCCCAAAACCCACGGCCAAAGCAAAGACTCCCCCACCTGAAGGGCATTCACCACGGGAAGTTTTTCCCTGCCTATGGTCTAGGGTACCAAGCAACCAGTCCCCAGTGAAAGGCACTTTTGTGGCTGAGCAGTGGCAAGCAAGGAGAGACAGCTTTCCTTCCAGGCCCACTGTCTGTTGAGCAATACCACACTACCATCCAGCCTGGAAAATCCCTTCAGGTGTCCCAGCCTGATTCCAGCATTTCCCTTTCCTGATCCCCACAATCACTTGATCCCACTTCACCAAAGGGAGCAGAAGTCTACCATAATCATTACAGCTGGCCTGTTAAAGACAGCAAGGGGATTTCCGGGCGGAAAGAAACTGGAGTATTTGCAGACAGGAAAAGAGATCCGTAGTTTTATGGGTTTTATGCAGTTAACTCCTCAACCCTCATGGTTTAAAAAGGGTGCTGGCAGTACACTTCCCTTTTTTTCATGCCAGTTCCCAGAAAGATCACTAAATTTATCTCCTTGCCCATATGCCCTCAGACCAGCAGGAAATGGCCAAACCTCAGGGGCTTGTCTTTTTTTTTTGTTGCCAAATCTCCTTCCAGATGAGGAATGCTCCTTCACTGACTTGTCTGGAAGATTCATGTAACTCTCTGCTGTTAAAGGTATTCAAATGCATGTATATATATATATATATATATATATTTTTTTTTTTTATCTCTGTCTTTGGTTGAAATCAATTGCCACAGAAACACCGGTGGAAATGGAAAATGTCAGTGGAACTTTTTGTGGCCTCTAAGAGAAGATTCAGATTCATTTGAACAAAGGAACTCAGCTTCTTTAATGTAAAAAGCCTCAAAGCTCCATGATGGATTCAGCCTTAGGGTGTGGAGCTGCAGTGCAGCTAGTTCCACAGGGATTTGGATTCAGGGCTGGGATGCTGCCATGGCCACCCTATTTCTCTTTCAGCTTGAATGCTTGCCAGGCATTAAGGGCTTGGTCTTGTTTTGCCCCAAAGACAGCAGGGGGTGCCTCAGGCACCTATCACCTTCCTTTCACAAGAGGAAGACATCAAGGAGAGGAGGTTGGGTTGGTGGTGGGAAAAAAATTTCTGTACCTGGGGTAGCTTTAGAAAGGTAAGAAGGAAGGCTGCTGGAATGGAAGCAGGTAACACTCTTTCAAGCTTCCTGATGAAAGTCTATCTGCTACAGTATGAATAAGCTTGGAAGAGCATCCTTCACCCCCAGAGGCTGGCACTGGAGAGCCTCATGTGTCAGGAGGCAATCCACCTACCTGTCACAAAGAGGATGATGGACTCGCTACACACAAGGACTGAGTTGCGCTGAACCACGCACTGGTAAGAGCCATTGTCCAGGATTTCCATGGGGGAGATCCACAGGGTGAGGTTCCAGGGGTCCATCTCTGTCCGGTTCTGGTAGCGCTCGTGCTGGAAGATCTTACTCCCCTCTGAGTAGGCCAGCACCACGTCCGTAATGTTCTTCTGCCAGTAGACCCGGTACTTGTGTAGGCTTTCTGAGCTGGGGATCTCATGACAACAAGGCAGGCTGACCTTTTCCCCCACTTTGCTTCTGACTACTTTCTTCTCCAGTGCTTGGCCTGCAGGGGAGGGGCAAACAAAAGTCAATGAGTCAGCGGTACAGCCTTGTGCCAGGACCTGTTGCCTAAAGCTCACCCCTTTTGGCTCTGACTGCTCACATCCCTCATCAGTCAGCCACCGAGCTGTTTGACAGCTTCAGCTCTGCGCTGAGGGGAGCCATCCTTGGGCATTGCCTTGTGCATCATGCTCCACTCCTACTCGGGATCATGACCCAGAGGGCACACAAGGATTGCTGCAGGGATTGCTGAAGGCAAAGGCAGGAGAGTTGCTTGCCTGGACAGAATTTTTGCTGGCCCCTTTAAAAACAGGGATAGAAACATACATGCAGAAACTGCTATCTCCTCTGCTCTCCCTTTTCAGAGCCTGGTGTTTGGAAAATCTGTGTCACTCTCCAGTGGGTTCTCTGCATGCCTAACAGGGCCACAGTGGACTATTTGTTCAGAGGGGCTGGGGGTTTTTTGGTAGTTATTTTTTTGTAAAGGAAAAAAAACCCAAAATATTCAAGATCCCAGAAAATAGAATCAACCCTACGATGATACACAAAGGTTGCAGCCACACTATCATCAGCCTTCCAGCATTAGCAAATGAACAATTTTGCCTAGTCTAGCTAGAACAAATTTATCTTCATGAAATCTCATGGGATGACGTGGAACCAGCACAGATGTTCCCCAACTCCTGGCCAGTGACTGTGCTGGTGCCATACCTGGAGTACAGCCATGTGCAGACAACAATAAGTTGAGACCCTTGCAGGGTGAAATTAGGTACAACTTTGAGTATGTGAGCAGTAATTCCCCTACTAAGCACCCTGCTTTCGTGATCCGCCTTGTTTTCCCACTCCTTCCTCTTTCCACGTCCAAGGGAGCAGCCCAGCAAGGAGTTCCTGCTGCTGCTGAAAGGTGACCCAGCATGGACTCACAGCCCTGTGCTGCACCTGAGTTAGTGCAAGCCTGGGGATGATGTGCACCTGGCTTTGTTAGTCCAGAAGATCAGGTTGCTCTCTGTCCTGCTTGCCTCAGCCTTGCTGCCCAGGCACTCCTCTCCAGTGGTGGAAGTGGGATATCAATCTGTTACACTCCACTGACAGAGAGCAGAAAAACAAGGAAATAGTTGTCTTCAGGACAGAAAATATTCAGATTCCCTCTCCTTTCCCTGCAGAACACACCTCAGTAAACACACCTGGGAGAGGAAGCTGGAAAGTCCTGACAGAAGGTTTGTCACTGATGGGGACAGCGCAGTATCACCCATCGGCGCAGGGGAGGGCCCACGTGCAAAGCCTGAAGTGTGAGCTGAGCCATGCACAGAGCTGAGCCTCAGAACTGCCACTGCCCAGCAAAGTCTGGCTGGTTCTGGCTCACTCTCTAGTCCCAGCCTAAGTGCAGCCACGCTGTACAGAGGCAGAGTGCAGCACTCAGGCTGTGACCAGGGTGCTGCGGCATTCACATCCAGCCCGTGTCCAAGGCAGCCACCAGCTGCCAGTCACAGACCCTGGGGTGACTCACAGACCTTGGGGTGACTCACAGACCCTGGGGCCACTGTCACAGCAAGACCCCTGTGGCACAGCCCGGTGATTTGCTCACAATCCCACAGCTGCCAGTGCTGGAGGGAGAGGAGCAGATGCTCAGCCAGTGCCCTGCCACAGCTGGATCTTGGGGCTGCTTGCTGGAGTAAAGCCCAGACACAAAG
This sequence comes from Pyrgilauda ruficollis, assembly GCF_017590135.1. NCBI lineage: Eukaryota > Metazoa > Chordata > Aves > Passeriformes > Passeridae > Pyrgilauda > Pyrgilauda ruficollis. The sequence continues at coordinate 6,542,527 of NW_024526600.1, forward strand.
CCTGGGACAAAACATTTAACAGACATGTAGATGTGGTACTTAGGGATATGGTTTGTAGATGGACTTGGCAGGGCTGAGTTAAAGGTTGGGCTCAAAGAACTTAAAGGTCTTTTCCAACCTAAATGATTCTGTGAAATACACCCCTGTCCCACTTGCATACTTGACATTAAATCTGTAGGAAACACACAAAAAAAATACTGTGGAGGTCCTAGTGACACTATAGAATGTTTTAATATTAGTTAAATAAAATAGAATATGTAATTAAATGAACAACTTCTTGTTTAACTGGTTTCCCTCTACAGGCCACTCTACTGGTTTTCCAAAGGGAAAGTTTCAATATTTGCCCCCCACTTCCTTGTACTTTCCCTTATAATTCACTGCAGATCCTGAGCAACCAAGCTGGGGAGGCCAGGAGCTGCTCAGCAGACTGACCTCTGTCAGCCATCAACTGGTAACAAAATGGGAGAAAAACTAATTCTTTCACACAGGAGAAAAACTGCCTTGTCTTGCCAACCTTTGCAGACTGAAATTCAGGATTTCTTGACATCAGCATTTAAATTGCTACTGCTAGACCTACCCTGCAGGAAGAGTTCTTGCCCTTTCAGGAATGCCCTTTCAGCAATGCCCTTTCAGGAATGCATGTATATTTTTGGCATTCACAACATCCTCTGGCAACGACTTGTGCACTTTGATTTCATGCTGTGTGTGAAAGTATTTCCTTCTGTTCACCTTAAAAGCAGCCCGCTTCAGGCTGTGATTGCTGAAGTCGCTTCTCCTGCACCTCCGTGTGTGTTTGTGTGTACATGTGTTTTTATCTTTGACCACATCTTCGCTTGTTCTCACAGTGCAGCTCTTACTATTATTGGAGAGACTCGAAAGAGCAGCCAGTCAAACATCCAGTCAAACTTTGGGACCGATAAAGATCATTTTCTATTTCCTTTTGCAGCAATAAGGGAAGAGTAGGTGTACAGTAAATGTCAGGGTGACATCACATCATGAGTTGCATGAGGTTCTCCCTACCTTGCCCCTCAGAGTCTCCTTTGCAACCAAAAGGAGAACAAAAACTTTCTCGGGAGTACATGTGCAGGGGCTGGAAACTCCTGCTGATGTCATGACTACCCTTAAAAGGCTCTGCACCCTTGAAACTGCAACCTGAACGCTGCAAGCCTGAAGGAACCAAAGTCCATGAAGAGTCATTCAGCCCTACAAAAGTCCCCTTTCACTTTAGAGGTGAACTGCAAAGCAAAAATGAAAATCCAGTTCTGTGCCGTTTCTGTGCTGAATGCTCTCTGCAGCCAGGCTGTGGGGAAGGTATTCACCATGGAAATCATTTTTAATGCCTTTTCTAGAAAAATATCCCTCCTCTTTCCGCCCCTCTGAAGCCCACCCACTCTCTTGCCATGCATACATATCACTCCATCACTGGAAGCCTGTGGCATGTGGCAATGCTGAACTGATGGAAGGGCGACTTTCTCTTCCCTGGGCAGAAAAGCTTGCTGCATTCAAGGTATGCCTGTGCTGCAGATGCCCCATACAGCAGGGCTAACTGGGACAGAAAGGAGTAGAGAGGAGAATTGTTCCTTCCTGTCTGCTCCAAAGAGTCAGGAGAGCTGTTGAGCCCGTATCCCTGTTTCCTGCACTCTTTGCCCAAGCCCTGACTCAGAAATTCCCCAGCCACAGAGAGCTTTGTTATCCTGACCACACGTGCAGTCAGACAGCACATGAGAGCAGATTTCCTCTGGCACAGAAGTCTTGCAGAGACATTTGACAGAAAAAGGCAGCTAAAGACCTAGCAATGCTCTGGAGAAGCAGCCTCAAACTGTTGGAAACCTCCAGATAAGTCCTGGTGAACAGAAGCTCCAAAGTCATTCTTTTTCCCCTGCATTCCCCATTTCTCTGCCCTTCTGAGCCTTGCTTTGCTTTTTTTCCCTTCTGGTTCCCTATTTATTTTTGCAACAGCAGCTGGTATCTCGACTCATAAATTAATGGCACCACTGACTTTGCCTAGGACCATGAACCTGGGATTGCCACTCTGCAGGCAATTCTGCAGCTCAGACTCCTCATATTCTGTGAATAGCACATTCACCCCAAACTTGCATGATTTATCCTTTGAGGGCAATGCAATTACAGGGATTTCCAAGCAAAACAGACAATGAGTCAAAAATCAAGACATTTTGAAAAGCTGAATCCTTAAAAGACTAGACACACCCCCTTGATCTTGTCTTTATCCTAGGTGGTTTCACCAATGAGGAATGAGTTCCTCCCCAGAATTTCCATGGAGCCAAAACCCAGCAAATGTCCTGTGCTACATGTGAAATGCTTTGTGTTTAAATCAGTGACTCCTGTGAACGCACTGATGACAGAAAGACCCTGCTAGATAGATGCCCAGATAACCTCAATGTGGTTCAGATAACCTCTAACTGGTTCAGAAGTGCATAAAAACACTGCCTTCCTTTGTGTTTCACTGAAAAGACTCTGTGCACTAGGAAAGATGGATGAAACAGAGAAAAGTGGGTGCTCTGAGGCCCTGCTGCCTGTCCTCTTTACGGAGTCTGTGGCTGCAGATTAACCCAGGCACGAGTGCCTGACAAGCCTCTGAGGCTCCTTCTCCAGACTCCGCTCCAGCAAGTTCAGGCATGCAAAGAGAGATCTTGGCAGGCATGAAAAGGAGGAGCAGCCCTTTCCCCTTGCACAGCCCCAAGCCCAACTCTCATCACAAACCAGGGGCCTGCTGCTGCTCTGGGCTGCTTTGGTGAAGCAAAGCAGCTGCAAATCCCGATGCTTTGCTCAGGTCGAGTTCCCTTACTCATCCCAAACGTGGTTAGAGAGGGGAGCAGAAAAGAAGGCATCCCAAAGAAAACCAGTGATGGACTTTGTTTACAGTGGTTCCCCTCAGTTCCCTGTACCCACTCTCACTACTCCAGTGTGCCTGCAGCAGTTAAGTGACAGGATGAATCCTAGTGCACGATGATGGCATGGCAGCTCTGAGGCAGGGAAATTCTCTGAGCAGGTTTTTCTAAAAGTTGATCCTTTCTTCTGTGCTGTAACCTTGGGGAACCCCATACATGACTTTATGCACTTCCCATCTTTATGCTGCCACATTCCTTCTAAACAAAAGAGTAACCCTGGTTTGCCCAGCTCTATACTGTTGATTTGGCAATTATTGTAACACTCCCAGGGTGTTTTGGTGGGAACAGCCTTTATACCATTGTAACGCCATTTTATTTTGTGTGTGTTTGCACATCTTCACCTTTAGTGAAGAAACCCTTGAAGCCATGAAGTGGCTCTCAAAACCAGAGGGTGATCTGCAATTAGCATCTGAGAAGACAAAAGGGAATGTGAAATACTTTGGCAGAGGGGCTCGCTGGGGCAGCTCCAGCCAGCTGACACCTCTTGCTCCAGCTCGGGTTTCGGTACTTGTGGAGATACAAATCTGCTTTCTGAGTCAGCCTGGGACAAGCCCGCTGCCCGGGTATGTCCAGTCTGCCGTGTTTGTTACATGAGTAAAATCGCGACTCTGCACAAATCACCGGCAATTTTCTCAGCTTGGCACCAGGCAGGATGTCATATCCAAGCAAGGAGCTGGATATGGAACCAGAATTACTTGGAGATGGGGAATAGATCATGTCTTAGATCTTTCCCCTCTGCTGCAGAGTGGGAGGAGAGGATGGAGAGCTCGCTCTGTCCCCTGCAAACCAGCAGGGACACACAGCCGTGGGGACAGAAGGACGCCTTTGACTTGGAGAAATGAGGAAAAGAAGAATCTTTCTGAACCTTCTCTCCTTCTCCATTCCCAGCCCATGTGACCCTGCTAGAATAAAAAAGGCCTGGGAGGGCCCCTAAATCTGGATGTCCTCAGAAAATTTGCATATTTTAGTTCCTTTGGAGATCAAATTCCTACACCTTGCTCAGCACTCTTTTGATTTCCCGTTTTGGGAGCAGAAGCTAGATGTGGCGTTTGTGTGAGATGGGCTGGTGGGGGAGATTTGCCACAAAGACAGACAAAAATAAATTTGTTAATTTTTTCCCCTGCAGTCTCAGTCTCTTGCTGACAGGATCACTTTGTACTTCCTCTATATTTATCTCCCAGCTGAAGATGTTCTCAGATAATTTTCCTAATTCCTGCAGTACCACTGCCATGCATGCTACTGTCCTCACAGCAGTTTCTGAAATTGAGGTCCTCCCCACTGCTTAAGGCTGTAGCTCTATTCAGTGCTTACTAAATCTCTGTCTCACATGCTCCCCAAGCAGCCAGCCCTCTCTTGAAACTGATAGAAGGTGAAAGTACCCAGTAACTAGGAAAATCAAGTATGATACTTCTCACGTAAGCCCACTTCAAAGTCGAAAAATTACAAATTTTAATTTTTTTTTCCTGCCAAAGTACTTGCCCACAGCCACAGCAACACTAACCAGTGCAGCTACCAGCGCTGCAGGCCTGCCAGGCATTATCTTGTTAGAAAAACTGGTCCGTGCTCAGGCTCTGACTCACGGATGCTCTGCAGACAGCCCCGGCAGTCACCCGGAGAGGAGGGATTACACAGCCCTAGATAAGAGCATGGCATGGAGAGGGGTCATTAACCATTGGCACCCCCAGGAAACCAGAGCAGAGCAGCCCAGAGGGGTCTGGAAGCTCCAGAAACTGCAGGAGGAATAGAAGGAGAGCCTTGGGCAGGTGCTGCTGGAGCACTGAGGGTAGGGCAGGGCTCTCTCCTTTTAGGAGCTGGCGTCAGACAGCGAGCTCTTCTCTCCCTGAAGCACTTCCACAGGGATCCAATCCCTGTCTGCAGGGCACTTAGAACCACACCAGAGGGTGCCTGCTAAGGTGAGAGCAGCGGTGTGCAGAGAGATTTCCTTCAGTTGTCTTTTCTAACAGCTTTATGTGACAGAGAGGAACTGGAGCTCGCCAAAAGGTGGATGTCCTTTCAGCTCAGGGCAGGTAGAAATGCCACCATGAGCCATCAGTCAGCACTTTCTTTTCAGTCAGGCAGTCCCCTGGGGCCAATGATATTTTAAAAGCATAACAGTGAAAAAGCAGAAGCAAAGCCTGTGGCATTTCCGAGTTGGGAAAGATTTACATATTCTCAAATGAACTCCCGAGGCTCCCAATGGTGATGGCCCTCCAAAGGGGACAGAACAGCTACAATTTAACATAAAGTTAATCTATTTTAAAATAAAACTGACCTCCTTCTGCCAAGTGAACAGTCTTCACTGCATCCAGCACACTTACCTTACCACCCTGTGGAAGACTCCACATCCACATGTGCACAGCATTTATACTGGGAAACACATGCTTAAAAGGAAGGAGAAACCTTCAGCCTGGAGAAGGGAAGGTTCCAGGGAGACCAGAGCAGCATTCCAGTGCTTAAAAGGAGCCTTAAAGAAGGCTGGAGAGGGACTTTTCACAAGGACATGTAGCAATAGGACAAGGGAGAATGGCCTCAAGCTGAAGGAGGGAAGGTTTAGATCAGATATTAGGAAAGGATTTGTTGTGAGGGGGGTGAGGTGCTGCTCAGGTTGCCCAAGGAAGTTGTGGATGCCCCAGCCCTGAAGGTGTTCGAGGCCACTTTGGGTAGGACTCTGAGCCACCTGGTCTAGTGGAAGTGTCCGTGACAGGGAGGTTAAAACAAATTAAGCTTTAAAATCCTTTCCAACACAAACTCTATAATAATTATGTGAGAATTTCTCTGAATATGGAAATTCTCCCCCAGCCTGGCATGACCTTGGGATGCAGCCAGACAACAGACTCATCATGATCTCATGCCTTCCCCGTGCAAGCAGAGGGGATCTGGCTCCCCCTTCCCTTCCAATCCCACATGTTCCCCCTTGCAGGGCTCTCCAGAGTCTGGTTCAATATACCACTCTTAAAAAAAAAAAAAAAAAGTAAAGAAAAAAGGAAACTTTCTGCTAAGCTGCAAGGTGAAGAAGATAATCCAGGGATCAGACATGTGCAAAGAAGAGGAGGATCACACAGCCAGAGAGGAGCAGGATTGCATCTCTTGTGGCAATGACCTGTTTGTACCCCTCAGCTGTGACTCCTGTCTGCATCCGTCCCCCTCCAGGGTGCACAGCATAGGTGTAAAAGCAAACTGGCTCTGAAAGAAATTAACTCACCACAAGAGAGGCAGAAGGATGGCATCAGTCATTTATATCAGATTAATTACCCCCATTAAACCACACTTGGAACTCAGAATCAAGGCACTGATGAGCAGGAAAGGTGAGAGGGCCTAAGGGTGGCATGTCCTGCTGGTAATCCACCACAATTAATAAAAGTGTCCACTCCCAACTTTGCATGTTTAAGTGCAGGAATGTCCAACATGCACACGGCAACAAGGATACAAATGTCTCAGTGATCCAAGAAATGCAAAAAAGCTGTTGCAATCAGAGCAACATGAGGTCACTGCAGCTATCTGGGTTCATTCCGATCTTACTGGAAAAAGGAAATGATGTGGGTGAAAGGAACATTTGACCCATAGCCTTACAAACTTGGCATTTATGCTTTTAACTCTATTTTGTGTGTACCAATGTAGTTTGCCTAAGTTAAATTTTCTGTGGTTTTCTTCCTAAAGAATTCTTTAATTTAAGAAGCACTCAACAGAAGAAGTAAAACAGTCTCTATAAGCAAAAAGCAGTAGGGTTTAGCTGGGTTTCTGTTTCTCCAGACAGGCTCTTGCAGCAGGTTTCACTCTGGACAGACTGACAAACAGAAAAAGGAGTTCCTTAGATCCGCTGCCCTTGGTTTCAAAAGACTTTTTTCCCACATGTCTGGAACAGGAGACAGAAACTCATCCAAAAAAAGAAATTAAAACAACAGCTGAAGGCATGAAGAGGAATAAGTCAGAAACTCAATTTGCATCCAGTGTTCAAGTGGGCAAATCCGGTACGTAAAGAAAAATTTCTGCCATCTCCACCATGAAATTTGCCCCAGCACAACCCATACCAGAGCTGGCACGGAAATCAGACACCAAGCACCTAAAGCTCATTGCTAAGCACTTCAATATTTAGGGGTGGCCACAAAACAGGGAATTTTTCTCAGTCCTCATTGTCCCTTTCTGAAACCCAGCTCCACTCTGAGCTCTTTACTGGGAGTAACACTTTACTGGGAGTAAAAGGGAAGGGGATTCCCGGAATGAGTTGCTCGTGAGCCACTGCTCGCTGACTGAAGTGGATATTCCCCCTCCCTTCCCAACTCTCCAGTAACTTAGAAAAGCTGTAGGGAATTTTCTTCAAAACTTCTCAAAAAATTTCACCCCTGGGAAGAAACCAAGAGCTAAGTGGTCCCCAGCTGGAAGAAAAGACTCCAGGGAAGTTTAAAAATATTCCATGGACATAAAGTTGGTCTCGCTGGGTCCCTGAAGTCAGTGCCTGTGCTTTGTTTGCACACAGGGCAGGGAAAGGTCATACTGAGGGACTTCAAGCTATATTTTTCCAGGATAACAAACTGGGACTGAGAACATCCTACAATTTGTAGGTAGGTGTGAAGGTGCAATGGCAGGACAAAACCAAGCCCGTGGGGATACCAGCAGTGCATTCAGATCATAAATAAAAAAGTTTGTGCTGTTAACCAAAGCTGTTCTGCCACTTTGTGCTGAGACAAGGGGGGTTTTTCATGGACATCAGTGTCTCCAGCAGCAGATGACATCCCACAAGCAGCTCTAAATTACACTGGCATTTCAGTGGGGCACCTCAGGTGAACGTCAGAGTAGCAAAACTCAATTCAAAGGAAAAGAAATGGATCTACATAGCTTGAACATACATGACATTCCTATGAAAGACAACTTCAAATCAACCTTCCACCTTCAAATCCCTTTTAATTAAACCCCCCATTAATGCCTTCCACTGCTGCCATGTGAAAATTCAGCCTGGCATCCCCTCTGTTACTATTTCACTCACACAGGCTTTACAGAGGGCACCTGTTTCCATCCCAGGATGCTACCTGACCTTTTGCAGTGCTACATCAGGGAGGTGTGCCAGCATCAGGACACCTGGGCCAAACCAAGGACACAGGCTCTGGGAGCCAGCCCTGACTGTGCCTTGATGTGCTCATGAGCAGTCCCATGTGGGGTCAGTCCTGTAAAATGTGTAATGTCCCATAAAATGTGCTGTAAATGTGGTGGCTCTCTCAGTATTGTGTGGAAAGTCACTGCCAGGCTGATGGCAGACACCCAGGGCTCCACTATTTTGCCACAACAAGGCCAGAACTCTGTCCTTGTGGTCCCTGTAGGCAACCTTGAGAAGGCATCACCCACAAGCACCAGCAAAGCTTTAAAAACCCAGTCCTTAGTGGGTACTGCACCATGTATTTTCCAGGAGCACTGATGTAGGAATGCTGATCTTCGGAGAGAAAGGGTTCAGAGTGTGTGTGAGGGCATCCAGAGAGGAAAATAAGTGCATCAGCTGTCCTGCTGTTATCAGTCTGCCAAACACCTGCTCCTGAGGCACCAGCACTTCCACTGACTTGTTGCTTGAGAAGCATCTAAAAATTGTGCCCCAAAAGTACAGCTAGAGGAACACTTAGTTTTCTTATCAAACTCCTATTTCTAGTAGTGGATATTAGCATGCATCAGAATATACATCCAACTATACATCCTTTAGTCAAGGAACCAGAATTGTTTTCAGAGAAATTACATGACTGGCAAATTACCATATTATCGTAATTACATTATTAACACACCACAAGCTCTTAAAGTACTGAGACAGAAACAGTTCTGCTCATGGTAGATTGTCTGCCTGATGCAAATACAAGCAAAATATATTTGTGCTTGACAGATGCTTTGCAAGCACAGAGGCAGGGGAAGGAGTGAGGGGAAGACAGAAGTGCAGAGATCCCAGAGAGACATTTGAGGTCATTGCTTTCTTTACCAGTGAGCTCTGCAGTTCACTCCCTGCTAAATTCTCCAAGTTTTATCTTAAAAATTCTGAGATTGAAACTCAAAATGAAGCCTGGCATCAAATATCTCCCAGTTTCACAATAGGAGCATGAAAAGCTCCTAATTTTGCATCGCTTGATTTTTAATGAAAGCTCCAGTTCAGCCCAGGTTTGCTCTAGAGTATCCTTAGCTGGGATGAAGCACTAAAATGCCAATAAGCACAACTTATTTTGCATCCACAATGAACTCCAGCTCAGAAGTGAATTTTGTGTGGTTTCCAGGTTAACATTGCACACCTCTGAGAAGATTCATTCCAAGCCTTTTGAGGCAAGGAGCGATCTGTGTGAGCTTTATGGCAAGCGCTCAGAAAAGGACAGGGGAGAGTCCAGGCAGGACTTCAATTGCGTTGTTGGAGAAAGAACTCACTCTGCTCTGTGCTGAGCTGGCTGAGCTGCCCAGGAGGTGCATAAAACTCCAGGCTGCCACCTTTCCCTATCTTTTCCACCATGCACCCGCTTTGAACCACCCAAAAAGCTGCGGAAACCACGCCGCCACTGAAACCGAAGCCCGAGGGGCTGTGCCATGTGCTCCCCACAGACATCAGCTGACCAAAATCACCCTCATTTCTCTCACCCTGGCTGGGAAGGGAGACCACCATGCCTGTCTGGAGCCAGCAGCCTGGTGCAACGGGCCCGGGAAGCTGAGAGCCGAGGGCTCCTCAGTGAAGTGCCAGCTGCCCCAAACCCTGGGCTCAGCCCTGGCAGAAGGCACCAGGAGTGTCCTGAGGGCCACCATCCCCTGTTGACCATCACATGGGTGCTGCTGCTGGCTCCCAGCCCCTTCCCACACTCCCATCCCGGCTCCTGCTTACCTATCCCAAGGCAGAGCAGCACGAAGAGCCCGAGCCCCAGCCACGTCCTCAGTGCCGCTGGGGAGGCAGGCAGGCCCGTCATCTTCCTGCAGCTCCTGGGCTGGGAGGAGAGGGGAATAAGGTTAGGGGAACGGAGCCTGAGGAGTCACAGCATGCTCCACCGTGTCTCTCTCCTTCCTGCCCGCTGCCACCACCAAAAACCCCGACACAAGCCCAGCCTGCCCCGCTTGCCTCCCCTGGTACCTGGCGTTTCCCTGGTAGAGCGGCGCCGAGGCCAGCCCTGAGGCAGGGAGGATGCAGAGGGCTCAGTGCCCGGCCATGGGGGCCCGGCTGCTGTCACAGGCCGCTGAAACGCTCCCTGACAGGGTGCAGGGGGAAGTTGTGGCGCTGGGAGGCTGCTCGGCTTCATAAGTCACCTCACACCGCCCACGGCTTCCTCGCGGGGCGTGTGCCAGGATGCGGCGCCAGCCACCCACGGGCACGGGGCTGCCTTCATCCCTGGGGATGCTCTGGGCGCTCCTCCAGCCAGGAGGGGCTCAGGCAGAAGGAGCCCACCTGTGAATGTAAGTGTCAGGCAGTGCTGGGGGCTTGGAGGTTAAAATGCAGCTAAGTGAAACCCTGGTGCTGCTTTGGGAATAGTTGTATACAATTATGTTTGAAATTAAACACAATGCCTGCACCACCGTTTTGGGCCCAGCAGGATGTAATCCATCAAGAAATGGATTTTTCCAAAGAAAATTTAACAAGGATTGCTTAGGCTGCACATGATGGATGTCATGGCCGAGCACCTGGACGGGGAGAGGGATGTGACAGCAGGGCCAAATGTGGATGGTCGTGGTGTCACCAGAGAGAATCACCAGAGAGAATCACCAGCCAGAGAGAATCACCAGCCCTGTGGAAGGGGAGGGAGCACTTGCCTCCCCAGCATTGTGTCCTGCCTTCTCCAGAAGGCACCCACTGCTCACCCAAGGCCCCAGGGGGAGAGGCATGGACAATCCCTGTAGACAATCCTTGCTTTAAAGCCTGGAAGAGCAGAGCCATCACCAACCCAGGCCAGTCCAGAGCAGATCCTGGGCAGAAAAACAAACCACATATTAAATAAGAGCCTGAGGGACTAAATGAATGCTAAGTGATGTAGATTTGTACAGATACTGCACACCCTCCTGCAAAATAAATAAGCCCTGGTATAGTGTAAGCAGTTACAGTGTAAGGGGTCTTATTTAGCTGTAAAAATCACAGCAAGAGGGTTGCACACCAATGAAAACCGGGTATTCTTCAAGGAGAAAAATAAAGTGCAAATACAAATCAAGAGTAAAATAATTTATTTAAATGCAGACTTCTGGTTTGCTGGTTTGAATTATTTTGATTTAAATGAAATGCATCCTTTTTATCAGAAACGATCGGCTGCTACATTGCTCCAGTTTTTCTTCAGTACAGGTTCCTTGAATTAGATAGATTAGATGGACTGGGTTGGATTACAAATCAGACTTTTCTTTTGACATAATTAAAACGATGGTACTCTGTAGAGAAATCAAATACAGGTTACAACGTTTCTGTAGAGAGAAAATCGTTGTCTATGAAATGGCTGAGAGGAGTCTGTTATTGAGTCAGACTGGCACTTTCTCCATTGCAGGGTTTTGAGTGCCTGTGTTTTGGGCTGTGATCTAATTCCTGTACATTTGTACTCCATCCATGCATTTTCCACCAGCATGGTTTACAAATGCAGACGGCAGTAGCACCATGTGTTTACGCAGAAGTGTTTCCATGGTGCTCAGAGAAGGAGAAAGTGTCATTGCTAGAGCCAGCCATACACAGCTTCCCCAGGTCACAGCTCCAGCTCCCAGGGACTGCCTCTCTGTGAGTCAGATGGAATAAACTTTCTCCTGCTAGTCTAACCATGAATCCTTATCATTACAGAGTTACTGGCAACCCTGCTTCAGCTCTACAGTTCATCACCTCACTTTCCTTTTAAATTCAAGCCTTTTTTAAAATACAGATTTCAGCCATTAGCATATTACAACTAGAAGGAAACTCCAGCCTGTTACATTTGCATCTGCATTTCTTCCTCGGGACTTAACCCTGCTTTTGGATGAGCAGTCCCAGGGAAAGTAACTGAGCTCACCAGCTGCCAGACTGTAGTAGGGAAGTACCACAACCCCTTATTACACACAGAAGAAACTGGACCAGCTAAGGCTGCCTAATTTTTAGATAAGCTGAACTCAATGATATTATTCTCACTCAGGGCTCCTTCTCTTTTCCTAGGTATTACAATTCGTGGTACCTTCTCCTCTGGAGATCTCGCTGATTGCAAAGAGACTGAAGTAACAGAGAGAGAGGAGCAGCCAATGCTTTGCTCTGCTTTGATCAGAGGCAGAAGTTGTAATTTTCCCATCACTTAAAGCTTCCCTGAGCACATATCATATCCTTGATTCATGAAATCCATCAGTTCAAGGGAAGAGGTGTTATGCATCTTTAGGATGTTAACAAAGTTGAAGGAATCATACATACTGAAGTCACAGTAGAGAAGACAGTGCTTTTTTGAGCACTGCAGAGAATAATATAAGCCCACCAATTCACAGCAAAATCCCCATAGAAATAAGGTTTCTTGTGCACCTGATGAGGCCTTCAGCATTTCACTTCTATGTGCTCCAGAAACAGCTTTAAATAGGTAGAAGTATTGCAGAAGAGAAGCTAAGATTTAATAAGAAAGGATGGCTAAATTCTACTAAAAACATTTACTGCAGAAAAGAGGAAGATGTGAAAGCATCACACAACTACATTGTTCCATTGCTTTCACAGAAAACCATTAGGGATAAAGCAGAAAAGACATGTGAAATTTTTGCAGCATATGTGCTGTGTAGGGGAAATTAATTTCAGTAATCAGCACTTGTGGTAGAAATCCTTTGCACTCAAAGGGAAGTATTTTCAAATATATTGCTAGCATTCTCCTGTAGACCCACTGACATCACCAACTTTTTCCACCTCTGCAGAAATGCACTTCCAGTGCAGTCGAACATCATTACTTTGAACATTTATTGGTTGTCAAGAACATACAAAAAACCCCAACCTCCCTCTCTTTCTCAACTGACAACTCACAGAACTCTCAGAAAGGTCAGAACTGTGTAAACACCAAACGAAAACACAGCACCTACTCTCCTACTTATGAGGATTCATAACCACATTCCTTCCTACACGACTGGGGTACCTTTCACTGTTTTCATGGTGAACAGCCATTCCAACCTGTGTTAATCTGAACTAAAAGCACATCTGCATGCCTTTAATACCAGAATGTCCAGGTTGAATGGGAAGTACCCAAGATATATTTCCAGAGATGTACATCATCAAAATATGGTTGTGCAAATGCCCTAAAACATCTTTGTCAGAGAAATTATTCCATTGCAAAGCAGAACAACATTTTCAAGGATTTTTTTTTCATAAAATCATAGAACTAGCTTGGAAAAGACCTTTAAGATCAATTAGCCCAACTGTTAACCCAGCACTGCTTGCTTTAGTCCACCACTAAACCATGTCTACATGTCTTTTAAATACCTCCAGGGATGGAAACTCACACCCTGAGCAGCCTCTTCCAGGGCTGGAAAACACTTTTGGTGAAGTTGTTTTTTATCTGATATTGAATCTAAACCTCCCTTGGCACCACTTGAAGCCATTTCCTCTTATCCTGTCAGCATTTGATGGTTCCCATACCAGCACATGGAATACAGGGTATGTGGAGAATGAACTGAATTCAGCTGGTAATACTCATCTGTTTCCCAGTGGAATTATATGACTTTTTTTTCTTTTCCTGTAAGAGAAGGGCAGAAAGCAGCCTTACCAAAGTGGTCCCAGCATCCTGAGAAGTTAGGCCTTTCACACAAAAACTGATGGTCTCCTATGCAATATCAATAACAAAATAAAATAACTTTGTGAAGTAAGAAGAAAATCCAACCTGAATGTTTCAGGTTACAGAAAATCCCTTTCATTTTACAAAGGAAAATAACAATAACAAAATTCCTACAGCTTCAGAGACTTCTTGTTCTTGTTTTCCCTCTAGCTGTCCCCAACCTTCAGACTCTAAAACTGGCAAGATTTGAAGAAGTAAAGTATTCATCTTGGCACAGATTGGAGCACAAGCATCATTGTGTTTACAGATTGAAAAAAAAAGGAAGCGGGGGGGAGAGAGGAAAGAAGGGAAGGGAAGGGAAGGGAAGGGAAGGGAAGGGAAGGGAAGGGAAGGGAAGGGAAAAGGAAAAGAAAAGGAAAGGAAAAGGAAAGGAAAACAGATAGTGTGCTTTGGTGCCATGGTACATTTGAAAGCTCACATAGCATGGCTGGTGTGCCATGGTACATCAGAAGTGACCAATAAAGTTTAAAAAATCTTCTGAACTCAGAAATTCAGAGAGGGGGGAAATGTGGGAAATTAATCCCAGCAATGCAAATGCAAAATGCACCAACATTGTTTGACAAGTTTAACTTTGACCCGATTACTGTGTGGGTGGATATTTGATTTTCACTGCACAAAGCACCGGGGCTTCTTGACGAAATTCCTTAAAAATCTGGGATTAACCTCCCTCAATTATCTCACAGCAAGCTACTGTAAGGAATCCACTGGATTGCTGTTCTTTGCTGTAGTGAGGCATCCCTGCTTGTGCAACCACCGTGCTCACACAGTCCATGCAGCGTGACAGGTCTGTGCATGCAGGCTGGCACTCACAGCTGCCCTCGTCCACACCCTTCCTCCAGGGCAGCTCCTGCAAGCTCTTCCCTTGTAGCAGAGGTGCTCATGAAGGAGGATGCAATCTCCTGTGGTTTCCACCCCTGTGAGTGATGACAGAGCTGCAAACACACTGGTTTCCCTCACAAAAGCAGGATGGGCTGCCTGCAATGGTTGTGCCAGGGAGTCACAGTCCTTGGCAGCACGAGGCTGGGAAGAAGACACAAGCTGATTTTTATTGGTTTTAATATTCCCACCAACTATTTCAGCACATGGGCAGCTCAAACTTTGTGTCTGGCCATGCTGTGACTTAAATTACTGTTTGTGCTGGGTGCATTGCAGGCTTTGCTGCCTCATGAGGGGCTGTGAGCCTTTGTCCTGCTTTCACAAGCAGTTTAGGCTGGCAGGGAATGGCAGCTCTGTGGCTGAAATGGCCTTATCCTGACTACCATTTTCTTTCTTTTTTTTTTTTTTTTTTTTAATGCTATTACACAGAAAAATGTAAATGCAACCAGGAGCAAGCACTGCACAGGGTGCACGTTCAGAGCACACTCCCTGCCCCGTTCCCCCAGGTCAGGGGGCTGCTGGAGCCCTGCCTCTCCCTGCAGGAAGGACACCTGCGCTCCCTGCTCCAGGAGCCAGCAGTGCCGGGGTGCAGCTGAGGACAGCCAGATCCCTGGAAAGCTTGCCTAATCAGGCATTTTGCTATTTGGCACAAGTGACTGCATCAAGGGGAAGGTGATTTTTGGGCTGTTTCCTATCCAGGACTGTATTTCCCTCTGTTACTCTTGCATTCACTAGGGAAAAAAGTGTAAGGTTCTGAGCTGGCTTCAGAGTGGGTCACACAGAGGCAAAATCTGGACCTTGGTCCTAGGGGTTTTGCAGAGATCCACGGAAATTCACACTGTCCTAGTCATGAAACCACAGTGACAATGAGAAACTGACACAGTGCAAACATAAGCAAGTAAATATTTAAACCTGTGTGCCAAGATTATGACATGGATATGAAAATGCACCTGCAAAAGGAATTAATCAAGATGTGAAGTACCATGTTAGAGAAGAAGCACTTTGGATCTGCCTTCTCCGTGAGGTCTGCCAGGCATTTGTCCTGCCAGCTTAGGAATCTGTCAATATGATCAAGGAATGACAAACTGCAAGTGTGTTTTGCTTATTAGAACGTTGTTTTTGATTTTAGTAATCCACAGTTGATTCCCATGATGCTTGGTTTCTAAGATGCAGGCTTACAAAAATCCCAAGAATTACTTCCATACGGTTGATCAGAGGCAGGGACAAATCTCACCCCTGAACATTTATCCCTCAGTGTCCCTTTGGAATTTGCTTCTAACATGCTAACCCTGCAAAGAAAAAAAATTAAACAAACTTGCTTTTCTTGGCCATCTTTGTGAGTTGCATTGATTTACTGGAACCACCAGCAGCAGCAGGACGTGGTGGACTGAGAAAGAGAGAAGGCACTGTTGACAAAAAATGGGCATTAAATCAGCTCCTAATGTTATACATATTTTCACCCAAATCAAAACACTCCTGCCTTTAAGAGTGAAGCAAAGTAAATCACCCCTGGTGCCCACAAGAGCATGTAATCAAGGAATTAATTAGAACCAATGAGCATGCTGCTATCTTGCAGCCCAGCTTCCTACCTGCAATTTGCCCATATGGACAAGCACCATATTTGTAAGTGTGAATGCCATTCTGACACAGATTTATATAAAAATGCAACACTGTTTTCAATGGAAATCATGCCCAAAAAGCAGAATTATACACTTTGTTAAAAGCACTACCTGTAATCAGCACTGCTAGGCATTGTTGTTGTCTGCTTTGGCTGTGGTTAGGTTTCATTTTAAAAATTTAACCTGCTGGGATGAATTATTATTATTATTATTTCTTTTTTTATATTAGATATGGTTTAGACAGATCTATTAAAAAATCCACCAAAAAAGAAGAAAAGTAACATGTATTTATATCACTAATAGTAAGAAAATAAAGGGTTTTTTCCTTTTGCTGAGGCTGTGATTGTAATATTCTTATTGGGCTCTGGCTTGTTTCTGTCTTGGAAGAAGAAATTCAATGGTCAGAAGAGCATTGTCAGGGCCCCTGCTTTCTCCAACCCTTTGAAAAATTATCTCCATGTGTGTGTTAGGAAACCTTAGCTGGTTTCATTTTGCATGAAATGCAAATCCTGCTCAGGAGAGGGATCAGTACAGAAAACCTCCAAAACCTCCATCTGCAGCAAGGTTGTGCTGGCAATGCAGACTGGCCAGTCTTCGTGTTGGAGCAGTTTTCTTGCCAAACACAACATTTCTTGGCAGATTTGCTTTCTTAGAGACAGCTATGTATCTGCCCTTGTGGATACATCAGCAGACATAGCTCACTGTAGTGTGCATACAGATCAGACAGCAACATGGGAAGTGCAAATTCAGGGCTTTCAGGAAGGAAAGCTCAGAAGGACTCAATTCCAGAAATCTGCCAGCTTGACATTTGGAGGTAGGAGGGGGAGTTCAGGACAAAACAAACAAAAGCAAAAGCCCCCAAAACCTAAAACAAGAACGAAACCTGAAAACATTCAGAACCTCAAACCTAAATGTGATGTCCAGCTTTGGTTTGTTTGTTTTCCATTTGAACACAAAGAGAGCAATTTCTGTAAGTGTGAGCTGTGGGGTTTCCCCTTTTAAATGGATATCACAATTTTTTTGGATGGAAATCCTCAGGCTGCTGGGACATGGGTGCCTTTGGCTTGGATCTGCCTTTCTTCAGAGGCCACATCCACTATCTGTGAGGCTCAGGTGAGGCTGTGTGGACAACACAGCTCCTCCATCAATGTATCTTGTCTTCCACTTAGGGCAAAGACTGAGGGGAGGCCCGAGATCTAAATGTGCCCATGAAAATCTGCCAGGAGAGACAAATCAATGCCACAGCACAGCAGATGTGCTCACCTTCCTCTTTTTCTTGGCTACACTATGGTGAGAACTCATCCTCAAACTCCTCTTACTCTGTATTTTTCAAATGGCCGAGGACAAGCTGGGAGCAAAACATCTTATAGCTACTGTCTGCATAAGCAAGCTTGCACTTTATGCTGCTGCTTTTTACCCTATTTTCCCTATTCCTGTCACCAATGCCATCAGTTCTTCTCCTTCTGTAGCCTGAGAAATCTTTGCAGTGACTTAGCCCTTCAAATCTGACCAAATCTGATTACAGCTTGTTTTCCTGCTGGGTAAACAGGATCACCCCTTTGAGGGGCATCATTAATAACCCCTTTCTACCCAGCTCGCTTCCCTTGAGGCACAACCTCCTGACATCCTTTCTTTAGGTAAATCCTTACAATGCTCACATTAATCCCCTGGTTCTCCAGCTTAATGGCTTTGCCTGTAGCACTATAAGTGCTGCCTTACTGAAGTCCACTGTCTACATAGTCAATTATCTTATCAAAATAAACCTACTAAGATAGCCAGGCCTGAGATAGCCTTGGTAAACTCATTTTGCACTTGATCTCATTTCCCATTTACTAAGGTCAAGCTAGTTGGCTGCTTGGGGATCCCAGCTTACACAGCTCTCCAACCTTAGTTTCTTAATGACAGCAATGACCTTTGCTACTGGTAGAAAGTCTCACCACTGGACTGTGTTTTCACATGCCAGTTCCTGAACGGGGCAATTATGTTGCCCCTCATTTCCCCTTACCACCACCCACACCCCTTTCAGCAAGGAGCACAAGCAGTTCTTCTGGTTTGCTTCCTCCTGACCTCAGCCCAAGGCTCGGAGGGGTTCCTCATACCCAGCCTTGTTTATGGCTGGACACAGTAATGTCAGTCCAAGCGTGGCCTCGCAGGTTTCACTATCACAGCCAAAACAACTCAAGCCACGCATGAGCAGGTTACATCAAAGCAGCTGGCATGTCAGGGATACTCAGCAGAAGAAAATGAAAAGGCTCTGGGGACTGAGGACAGGATAAGCAACATTTCACTTTCCAAGCACTGGTCCCAGTGCAAGCAGGTGACTGAACAGCATGAACAGCGTGCACAAAAGATCTCACACTCCTCTCTGCCTCTTACAGCTCCCCAGCCACTCCAGTGCGGCGGCAGCGGCGCTGACAGACCGGGGACCAACACATTTCCCACACCCAGCAAATGTCTGTGCTGACACAAAGCCGGAGCCCTGGGCTCATGCTCTTGTCACATCCATGTCAAACAAGGAGAGGAGCTGTCCCGTGCTCCTGCTGCTGTGGGGCTGGGGGAGAGCACAGGGATGGGGTCTTTGATACAGGATGAAAGTACAAGTGTGATTTTCTCCCCTGCTCCAAGCAGAAGTGACTGCTCAGAGGCAGTGCAGAGCCGCCGGCATCAGAGGGGTACAGATCCCAGCAATTCTAAACCTAGGGCAGCATTCTTATTCCTGTGCTTCTCTCTGTCTCTTGGAGTTATTTTCTTAACTTTCAACAACATGAGGTCTGACACCACATCAAATATGCTTAGTTTTTTCCCCCCAAACCAGATTCTCTTACACTGTCTGGGAGCTTTGTGCAGCCACATACCTGGCAGATCAGTGGCCATGTCCTCCTAGACCCCAAGTGCTGTCTCGGTTTTAGGAGCAAGAGGTTTCACAGTTAGCAGCTTCCTTTGCCTAGTGATTGCTGTTAGGAGCTTGCCTGGACCAGACTCATCCTGGGAACACACCAGGGGACTGACCACAGCATCAGAGTCTTTGGTGACCCCTCTAAAGCCTTCATTGCCCTGCGAGTTTGGGTACGTGCACAGGGTGAGGGTTAAGCTGGAAGAGCAGCTCACTGTCAATGTGATGCAATTCAGTGGTGACATTGTTTTGATGCATGGAAAAGTCCTCCTGGAAGGAGGAGCAATCCTTACAGGAAGACTTTTCCGTGCATCAAAACAATGTCACCACTGAATTGCATCACACAAAGCACATAAATAGAGAATGGAAACATAGGCAGATATTTTTAAGCCTTGTCAGACCAACGGATAAAATAGAGTATTCAGTGATGTTCCTCACATGTTCCTCTTCCGTCACAAACCAGTCACTTCCCAATTCTCTGAAATTCAATTCATGAAGAATCAAATGCAGAAGTAACTTTTCAAATGTTGAGCTTCATGGTGTTCCTAAGCCCTTTCTCATGAATTCTCATGCCCTTTTGTTCTTCTGGTACATGTTCAAAAGCAGGAGTCATTCCCAAGAACAGCAGTATTACAGAGGAAGCTGGTGAATAAATAGCCAAAAGACAAATACAATAAAGGAGGCTCTGGTCACACCCCAGCATCAAAGAAATCCCTGTGGTGGAATATAACCACCCAGTCAAGTAACTCAAAGCCACCACAGGGCTTTTCCTAACCTATCATACCTACAATTTCGCCTACTCTCAGTTTAAGTCATTCAAGCTGAGGAAAGTCATCCTTCAGCCTGCCAGGTCCTGGGACTATAAGCTCTCCCCAATAAGCTAATAGGAATGTCTGAGTATCATTCCCATCCACCTGCTTTCCTAAATTTCAACTACTGCCTCCAACTCTCCCTCCCTCAAGCTCTTGTGCCTGTACACAACCCATGATTTCCTCAGGCACCTTGAGCACACTTGCAACTTGCTGGCAGAAGAAAGAGAAGCCCTTACTTATCAACCTTGCTCATTTCTGCCAAGCTCTCCCCAATAAGCTAATAGGAATGTCTGAGTATCATTCCCATCCACCTGCTTTCCTAAATTTCAACTACTGCCTCCAACTCTCCCTCCCTCAAGCTTAGCTCTTGTGCCTGTACACAACCTTAGATTTCCTCAGACACCTTGAGCACACTTGCAACTTGCTGGCAGAAGAAAGAGAAGCCCTTACTTATCAACCTTGCTCATTTCTCATCCTTATTTTTACATTACTTCTATCCTTGCAAAACCAGGGGCCTCAGCAGAGCTTTGTCTGGGATTGGAAAGTTTTCTGTCCCAGAAGACTGAATTTCTTCTCCTGCACCTGTTCTTCATTTTCCTTGCACCTGGCACATCTTTTGTACACTGTGGGTTGCAATCATGTTCCCCAGACTGTCTCTTTTCCTAGAGAAAGGAGAAACCTGCTCTCAAAGCGGAAAGCACATCTAACACTTCAAACATCACTGCTTGCACAATGCAGGAGGAGCATCACTGTTTCAAAACCTACAGCATGATGAAATCTTCACCCCTCCCATCGCTAAGCACCACATTCCATTAGGGCTTATTTTCATTGGCAAGTGCCAAGGGCCTCCAAGTTTAGCCTGCTGGTGCTGTAGGGTGAGTTGAGAGTGGTTGAAAGGCAGGATTGATGGGCCCCTCTGCTTGCAGGGGAGGATGCATCACTGTTTCAAAACCTACAGCATGATGAAATCTTCACCCCTCCCATCGCTAAGCACCACATTCCATTAGGGCTTATTTTCATTGGCAAGTGCCAGGGCCTCCAAGTTTAGCCTGCTGGTGCTGTAGGGTGAGTTGAGAGTGGTTGAAAGGCAGGATTGATGGGCCCCTCTGCTTGCAGGCATGACCCACTTCTGATGGGCTCCCCCTCCACCCCGATACTCTCTGAAAGGATAGGGACTCAAGGAGCTTCAGCAGCTCCTGCAAAGAAAGCACCTGAAGGGATAACAACACAGACCCTCAGACACTGCCACCATGCAAGAGGGGAACACAGTGCCAGCACACAATCCAAAATGAAAATATCACTTGACTCACAGCAAGGAGTAACCAGCCTGTCAGCCCTGGAGCTTCAGATCCACCACTGGAGCCAGATATCAGCTCCACGAGAGCTTCACTGATGTTCCCAGCCTCAAAAGCAGGATTTGGAGTGTACTAGGGAGGTCCCTGCCCACACTCTCCCCTTTAACAACATGTCAGTTATGAACCTGATGAAGGGCAGTAAAGACGAGTTTGCAGTTCCATTTTATAGATGTGGACAAGGGAAAGGTGATCACACTCCAGGAGATGTTCCCTGTGTCCCTGACCTTCTGGGCTGCCCCAAGCTGGCATTGCAGTGCCTCTTTCTGTGGTAAGGCAACTACCCTGCTTATCTTCTGCTCTTTAGAATTATAGTTATTTGAAACAGTTAGACTCTGTTGTATTTTTTACATTTTCGTTTTAAAATCTGTGTTAAAGACAGCTTTTGAAAGCATCACAAGGAGAGCAGTAGGTGCCACAAAGAGGAGAACACATCGATTTTCCACCATTTCCCTCTTGCCCTGGAGAGTGAGTTGGGCCTGCTCTTGGAGAGTTTGTAGAAGACAAACCAGTGAAGAACAAGGCTGATATTTCTGCAACAACTCTGTTTTCTCAGCAAGAAACCAAAGTCCAGCATTCCCTGTAAGCCAGTTGCCCAGAGGCACCTCTGGTCCTGCAAGGGCATCTGCAAGGGTGAGTGCTTCCCTCGCACAGGCAGGCAGGGTCAGGCACTGCTGCCCCAGCAGGACTCTGCCCAGGCTCACCACAGAGATCCACACCTCTTGTGGCACTTGCTGCCCCTGCTTGGAATGCCCCTGCTGCAGAGCATTCTTATTTACTGGCCAGTGACAGGCATTTGGGGACTGAGAACTGGGGTAAGCCCAGAAATATTCCCCACCCAAAAACAAATAGGAAAAAAAAAAAAAAAAAGCCTGCTGCTGTTACAGAGAAAAAGGTGCTATTAAAAGAATGAGAGATTGGTCCAAAAAGATTCTGTGGAAAGTCTGGGGAAGCAAAGAGAAGATGAATAGGGGAGGTGAAAAATGAGAATCCCAGATGTGCCTTTGCAGTCCCATCTTGGGGACAGCTGTAGGATCTAGAACAGGGGCGCTGATGTGTTTGAGTGCACCATGCATTTTTAATGTTCAACTTTTTTCTAACTCCTGGCCTGAAGGCCTCTTTTAGTTCTGAGGAAATGTCCTCCAGGGTCTCAACCAGTTTGTAGCTCCCATGCTGTAGTGCTACCCCTCGAATAGGAGCCCTCAACCCTTAGCTCATCTAGAAAGGCACATTTTTTTAGTCAGAAAGAATTACCCTTTTTTTCCAGATGAACGTGATGGAAAATTCTAAGTCTAAATTAGTGCTAACCACAGTGTCCAACACATGGCAGGGGCAGGTCAGCAAGCTGCTCCAACATGGTATTTTCCAGAGGGCATATCCTGGCCACTGGTACACAGAAGCCTAAATTTGCATGAATAAAAGATACAACAGCCCCCCCAGAATGGTGTAACATGGTGAGTCTAAGTCTTTTCAGTGCTCAGCATCAGAAGGCCATCTTTGCAAAGGCAGAGAATTGTGCCCACCTCCCCACACCACAGTCTGAGCCAGAGCAACTCTTCCCTGCAACATCTTGGAGATGGAGGTGCTCTCTGATGGAGAATGCTCTCCTCAACACTTGTGGACATCCCATGGGACTCACACATGGAGATGCCTTTGGGATCAGTGCACCCCCTTGAGCTTGAAGACTGCTGCTCTCCCCACCCTTGGCTGGCAGGCTCCTGCTGATGGTTCCTGCTGCTGGATCATTATCCTCCATCTGTCTGCGAGGAGCCCTCAACACTTTTCTCTGACATCTCTTGGAGGTCACTGAACTGCACTGCACATCATGTTTTCATTTTTCAGGAAGCTGAGAATTCAGGAAGCTGGAAGCAATATGGGAACCAAACATCTCAGTGCCGCAGGCAATTTTTTGCCAATGTAGAGATGTTGTCCCATCTTCCTTCTCTGTTTGAGGAGCCCTGTGACCTTCCTCTCCACTCCTCTGTCCTTGAAGCTGGAGCAGAAGCCATTCCTCACAGACAGCCATTCCACAAGACAAAAACACGAGGGGTTTTCCCTCTCACATGCCCAAAACTTAGGAGCGAAAAACCCCGCTTTGCTTTTGAGCACTGCATCTACCTGGGTAAATTCAGAGCTGTTCTACAGAAAACAAAATGAACCAGAGAAGCAGAAAAGGTCATCAGGCACTGCTGGCCGTGTTGGAACATCGGCAGCTTTTTTTTCCCACTTCCTTTTCTGCTACTATTTCTTCTGCTAGATTTGCAGCAGGGTGCAGAGGAGGAGAAGATCTAGGAATGAACATGGCATGATGAAGCATCAAGGCCACCGGGCTGATGTTCCCATGCAGACCTGTGCTCTCAGCTACCTGAATTCCCCCAGGGCCCTCTCCACTCTGACTTGCCCCCAAACTCCCCAGGAACTCTGCTCTGACCCAGCACTACATTTGTGATTGCCCTGAAATCCCCCAGGGCTGCAGCTCAAAAACTACCACTGCTTTCTCCCATAGGCACCAAGGGGGACATTTTTGTTTTCCTTACATCTGAGCAGTGCTGGTACCTTCTGGGCTGAACAAGGACTCTGGAGACCTGGTGTGGAGGTGATTGTCAGCTGGTAAAAATGTTCAGCTTCTACAAAGTGCAATTCCAGCCATGCTCAGTCCTGTTTCTTGCTCCTGTGTTGTGCTCCTATCCCTTCCTCACCCACTGACCAGACTCCTTCAGCTGCCTAACCACCACCAAAAATAAAAACAAAGGCTGAAGCAAGGCAGTGGGATCACAAGGTGCCTCAGAACACTACGTAAAGCAGCACTGTTAAACACAGCAAAGATCAGCCCTGGTTTGGGAGGGGCTGGGGTCACCAGGGAGCTGATCTGGGCCATCTGGGCCTGTGGGGAGAGCATTGCCCCCAAATACTGAAGAAGGTTGTCTAGGGAAGAGGCTCAGGGGTGACTACAATTACCTCTTCTACAGTCTCTTCTACCATACCTACAAGCAACAGCTTTAATCTGGGACAGGGGAGGTTCAGACTAAGTATTAGAAAGGGTTTTTTCCCTGTTAGGATGGCCAGGCATTGGAATAGGTTGCCCAGGGAGGTGGTGGAGTCACCATCCCGGTGGTGTTCAAGAGGTGTCTGGATGTGGTGCTGGATGATGGTTTTGTGGTTAAGGGGTTAAAGTGTTGTGCTGGGGGGGATGGCTGGACTTCGTGATCTTGAAGGTCTCTTCCAACCCTGACGATTCTGCTGGAAATGATGCAACTTTAAAAACTTTTTATAACTTTAGGTTTGTTCGCCTTTGCCCAGGGGGAGGGTAATTGAAGCTTCTCTTTAGAAGATTCTGTTCAAAGAGGTTGGGTGAGGTCTGATGAGTTCAATGTCTACAGATAGGGAGTTGCCAGAAAACACACAGGAGGTAAATGAACATTAATGAATATTACACAGGGTGGGGTCAGAAACACATGGTCTGGGAAAAGATCAATAAGAGAACCAAAGAATGAGGACCTAATCAGCATCAAAGGCGAAGGGATCAATAACCAACAAGAGATTGAATACTAAGAATTGTGTAATTTAGGACCAATGAATATGAATGTGTAACTTTAGGTTTGTTCGCCTTCGCCCACGGGGAGGGTAATTGAAGTTTCTCTTTAGAAGATTCTGTTCAAAGAGGTTGGGTGAGGTCTGATGAGTTCAATGTCTACAGATAGGGAGTTGCCAGAAAACACACAGGAGGTAAATGAACATTAATGAATATTACACAGGGTGGGGTCAGAAACACATGGTCTGGGAAAAGATCAATAAGAGAACCAAAGAATGAGGACCTAATCAGCATCAAAGGCGAAGGGATCAATAACCAACAAGAGATTGAATACTAAGAATTGTGTAATTTAGGACCAATGAATATGAATGTCTTTGGAGTTTTTTTATGTATAAAGATGTGAAAAGTCTAGTAGAGAACCATGTATAGTGGAATGACTTTCAATGCGCAACCCGGACATGCATGGATAATTTCCACATCTTGGCCAGAACAAAGTAATGCTGTGATTTTCTAACGCTGAAAAGGTGTTGCCAGGGAGTTCCTGTTTTCCCTGCAGTTTCAGCAGCAATTCTGTGATTATCTAAGGGGGCAGGCACAGGGACAAAGATTCCTGGCAAAGGAGGCTGGAGGATTCCTGGAGGCTCTGCTCAGGCTGCAGGAAGGAGGGGAAGCATAACCCAAAGCATAACCCAAAGGTGAGGAAAGCCCTCCAAAACCTGTCCCCAGCGCAGACACAAAGTGGGATCCAGCCAGTATCAGGGAGTGGCTGCTCAGCCAGGAGGAGGGAGGGGCTGTTCGTCCTCGGGAAACGCTGCCAGCGCTTTTTTTAAAAAAGAAACAATTCGTTTCATTGCTCCTGTTCCAGTTTCGAGTCCGACGGCTCGGCCCGGCCCGGCTCTCCTGAGGGCGGCCCCGAAAATGGAAGCCAGCCAGCCCCTCCGCCTGCGCCGGACCGAGCCCGCGGCCGGCTGGGCTGCCGAGGAGGGCCCGGGGGGCTGCCAGGCACGGCCCGGCTGGGCTGCCGAGGAGGGCCCGGGGGGCTGCCAGGCACGGCCCGGCTGGGCTGCCGAGGAGGAGCCGTGCCCGGTGACACCGCCCCGGGAGGCCGCGGAGGGACGGGCCGAGGGGAGCGGCCCCGGCCGGGTTAAACAGGCCGCACCCGGCGCTGCGGAGGCTGAACCGCGCCCCATGGGCCGGGGCGGGTTGCCGTGGGCTGTTCGAAGGCTGCTGGAAGCGGTGGCCATGCTGGCCGGGCTGGCGGCGATCGGGGGGCTCGCTGTGTGAGTACCCGCGGGTCGGGAGCGGCCCGGGGCCCGGCTGAGGCGGGGCCGCCGGCTTTCGCCGCTTCTGCTTCTCACCAGCGAAAAGGAGAAGCAAGGCCTGAGCTGCGGAGGGTTTCTGGGGGAGGGCGTGGTTGATATTTCATGGCTGAAGAACCCGCGGGGTGGGGGCGCTGCCTGTGTGAGCACCCGCTGGCGTAGCCTGCCCGAGGAGCAGGGACAGGTGTCACTGCCATTGCCTGGCCCTGCCAAAGCTGAGCAGGCCAGCCGCAGCTTACCCCTTACCCCTTTCTTTTGTACCCCTGAGGGTCAGCCTCGCCCTAGCCCAGGGTACAAAAGCCGCTGGGTGCCGATGTGAGCTTGCTCATGCACTCAGAAAGGTGGAGAACATGGCTGTGGTCACCCTGCACATGGTTCAGCAGTCCTGCCCTTGGTTTTGGTCTTTGAGCTATGCAGCTTCATCCTGCCAGCATCCCAGCAGCACATCTCCAGGTGCCCCTGGTCCACGGCTGGGCTGCCAGGAGCTGACACACACTTACCCACAGCAGGTGCACAGGGTCCATGTGCTGTGAAGAAACACATCCTCTGAGTGAGACTCGTGTGGCAGGCAGGGTATCCAGCCTGCTGGGGCTTAGCAGCCCATGCTGCACTGGGAAAGATTTAATTCTCCTTCTCTTTTTTTTCTTTCTCATAGTGTCTTCTACACAGACGTAGCTTTGGGACAAAAAATGTGTCCTAAGGGGGTGGAAAACTATGTGGCATCCATGGTGCTGAGTGCAGTTGGTGACGCGGTGGCATATTACAACGGGAGATGGGAGTTCCAGAAGAGCGGCCCAGTCATCCATAAGGAGCTGGCAGACATGGGGGGACTGGGCAACATCAGCCTCCAGGGCTGGAGAGTCAGCGATGATACCGTCATGCACTTGGCCACGGCCGAAGCCTTGGTAGCAGCTGGGAAAAACCCAAGTTTACCACATCTCTACACTCTGCTTGCAAGGAACTACAAGGAGTGCATGAATGACATGGAGGGCAGAGCTCCAGGTAACCCCTCCATCCTGCTGTCTGGGTAGAGCTGTGCTGTTGCTCATGTCTCTCCTGCAGCTTGGTGCTGGGGCTGGCCCTGGCTCTGCTTTTGGCTGTTTAGAGTGTTAACTGTATTTCACTGTATTTCCTGTAAAGGAAAAGTGTTCCACACTCAGTACCTGTTTCAGGATGAGCTAAAGAGAACAGAATAAGGCAAGCTGAAGTGGCTTGGGCTTCTCTGAACTAGATGAAAAAGATGTTGTTTTGTTCACACTTAAAATCATTCTTACGGGTGTGTTTGAGGCCCAGCCTCAACTCAGGAAGGGTGATGGCTTTTGAACTTGGGATTCCTACATTCAGTGGATAAAAAATTGACATTCAGCTACTTAAAGCACACCCTGATATGCTGTGTTAAAGCAACACATTTCAACAGAGAATTAATACAGAACTTCTCATCATAAAGACAACAAATTACATGTAAAATATATTTAAAGGCATAAAGATCCTTGCTTGGAATAATTACACTTATTAAACCCAAAGCCTGCTTGTGGCTAGCTCTGCATGCTGCTTTCTGCAGCAGGACAGTCAGGCCAATCTTTTCTGAACCCTGTACTTCCATCATCTCTCTTTTCTGTGCATAGGCACAGTGGTGCTGAGTTTGTGTCACAAGCACTGGGCCAGGCAGTATTCAGGAAGGGCACCTTGACAGGCTACAGTAGCCAAGACATGTACAACATATCCCTGTGGTTCCTAGTTCACCCAGCCCTCCTGACCCAGCTCTTCCCCAAGAATTCCATCTGTCTCTGTGGCCCAGGCTCTTTTAGATGCTTGGATTACATT
Organism: Pyrgilauda ruficollis; assembly: GCF_017590135.1. NCBI lineage: Eukaryota > Metazoa > Chordata > Aves > Passeriformes > Passeridae > Pyrgilauda > Pyrgilauda ruficollis. The sequence goes on from NW_024526600.1 coordinate 6,570,393, forward strand.
TAAATTGGAGCTGCTTAGACTGGGCCTCTAATTAGACCAGCACAGGAGGCGTGAAGTATCCAGGAAACACTCAAATTCAGCAGTCCTGTGCAAAGTTTATACACTGAAATTGTATGTATGCTTAGATGTGCTTATTTGGAGTGGCCAGAGTATGTCAAGAGTGTTCTGTCTTGACATTAAACATGGGAAAGGCCAAATCTTGCCACTGAGCATAGTGTATGGGAGCTGTGCATTTCCAAAATAAACCAGGTTGGAAACCTGAACAGGAATTTATTCTGCTTACCTTTCCACATTGGGCTCCTATCCTTGTGTAAAGAACTAAATTATCAGTCTTCTTTTAACACCCACATTCCCAGTTGCTGGAGTGGCCTAATTAATAAAATATTTAGGAAGGGGTAATGATGCTTGTCAGGACAGCTGAAGTTGGCAGATCAGACTTCCCAAGAGATTCACGGCAGTTTTGGTGAAGCAGCATAGTTTAGCTCCCCCAGCCAAGATGGACTAACCACAGCTGCCAGTGAGACAGCACCTGGAAGGATTTTCACTCTCTAACCTTGATGACTAAAACCTAAGATGAAAAGAACTTAAAATATAAATGTTAGTAAATAATATCTAAGGATAAAAGGACACCTGCTGCATTCCTTCTGTGACTAAACTGTAGTAGGCCCAGAAGAAGTCCCTTTTCCTGGAAGTGATGAATTTGAGAGCAAACTTTCTATGGACATTAAGAGGAGTGACAAGGAAAGGTCAGGTTATCTAGGTAAAAAAATAAATACACATTGTTTAGTGGATCCAAAGACAATCAAAAATTTTGCAATCAGAATTGCTCCTGCTGCAGGTACAAGAAAGGCATTCAGCTCTGAGAGTTTAAATCCTGACCCTTAGCAGTTTAATTCCCACTGAAGGGAATACCTAATTCATACTCTGAAAAGCTGTCTGGATTCTCCATGCCATATTGATAAGTCTCAATGATAAAAGCTGCATGCCAATAACTTCTTTTGGCAGGTCAGAATAAATGGATTTTAACTGAGAACGTAACCCAGGGTGGTGCTCTTCTGGCCTAAGTACTCACCAGGGAACTGCAGCCCTGAAGGCTGAGAATGGAAAGTTGCTGTTGGAACTTTTGCCCAACACAGAAGAGATTTCCTTAGAACAGTGGGGGAAAGTCACATTGATGGCTCACACAAGGCAGGCCAGACCTGAAAACCCAAAGCTGCAGTAACAAAGGGATTCCCACAACGTTCTGAGTCATAGGACAGCCACAGCAGGTCCCTCAGGGACACAGCCCCGGGACAGAACTCAGGACAAGGTAATCCCTCCATCTACTATTGCTATTTGTGATGTGCCACAGCCCCAAATTCATTGTTCCTTGCAAATTACAAAGCCAATGAATTAAGCAACACAAGCACAGACATACTTCTTTTTTTCATGGTACAACTAAAGCACTTTTTCAGGAAACCTGCTGCTTCAAAATTGTCTTTTGGTCTTAGTCCTCTCCCTTTGGACTTATTTACCACTGTGTGGTTTGTTTAACTCACCTTTTTTTATGTGTACTGATCAACCCCAAACAACTGTTATGTGAAGAGTCTAGGTAAGTGGAATGATATCCTGTCCCAAAAATTGAGTCCAGGCGTTCTTGAAACTTTTTCAGGTTGCCCTCATTCACACACCACTTTTTCCTTGTATTTCTTCTTTCCTTAGACCAATACCATGCTTAAGTGACTTCTGATTTCCTGTTGTTAGCACAAAGGATTCCTGACCTGGATGTAAAGGATTTATATTTCAGTTCATTATTTTACCTGCTGTAAATGCAGGTAAAAGAGGCTGCCATAAACCAAACCCTATTGCCAAACATGTACATGGAATTGCAGAAGACAAGAGCTCTGCAGGGGACTCAGTGCAGTACCTGGCTGTGATGAGCAAGGTCACAGATCATGGTGACTGAGTTACAACAAAGTGAGGTGAATTTGCTTGACCAGGCTTCTTCCTTGTTACTCTATTCTATTTGGTTTGACTTCCAAAGTAACAGAGCACCTGCAAGTTCATCAGCTGCCAGTCCCAGTGAGGAGACAGAGTGTAGGAGCAGCAGTCTGGTTTTGGGGTCTGGTAACAGCCAGCTACTGCTGTTACCCTGTGTGTCTGAGAGAGGACTCAGCACACTGCGGTTAGTCTGTTGAGTCCACCTTTGCCATTGTCCAACATATTAAAACTTAAATGAAGCAGCTTGAAACCTGCCTTGATTTACCTTCCTCCTGGAAAAGAAGTATGCACAATTGGGCCAGAAGAGAAGACTAGGAGAAAAAAAGCAAAAAGAGAATCAAAGATAGATAATTCAATGTTCCAAACCTGTTTCTTCTTTACACACAAGCATTTAGACTTAGCTCTCAAAACATTTCACTGTCTTGGCTGGGGAAGCTGGCTGGGCTCTGAAATTTGGGTGTGTTTTCTTTGTCCTATGAATGTGTTGGACTAACAAGTGTTAGGCTGAAGAAGCAGCACTGGAAGAAGCAGAGTAATTTCTTTAAAAAGTGAATAGCAGAAATATGAAAGAGATGGAGGTGGGCTTGCCTCATTTCTTGTAGTCTTTTTGTAGTTACCCTTTAGTGGCAGTGTTTGGAGATGAACTAGTGAGCTGGACAAACCTTTGGTCTCACCTAGTACATCTGCTCTTCAGCTTGTGGAAGAGGAATACAGTAAGGCCAGTTATGCAGACTTTGTTGAGGTGAGACAGGTGCTACACTCAAGGCTTCCTGACAAACTTAAACTGCAGCAAGGGAGAGCTGGAAAACATTTTCTATCAGTACATTTTCTATTAGCAAGGCAAATGAGGACCTTGTAGGGTCTCTGCCTTTAGAAGTGCTGTGAAGAAGCAGTTACATAGACTGGCCCTGTGCCAGAGATCCTACAAACCTTTCTGTTTACAGAAAGAGAGACATCCAGGTATATGTGTATTTATCTATTAATATATATGGCTTTTTTGATAACACAAAATGTAAATATAAACCATGTCAGTAAATGAGCAGTGAAGTGTTTCCTACCCTCTAGACCTTTTAATTGTTTTCATAAACAAAAATTACCAGGTCTGCTGAGGAGGATGCAGGATGCTCCAGCAGTTTAAGGCAGGATATGTATGTGAGCAGATGACTTACGGTTTAACAGGAAGTTCAAATCCCTTATACAGAGCGATGCTTTCTTCCCCAGTGCCCTGCCTGTCTTCCCCTTGTTCCCAAGCTACCTCCTGCTGATGTTTCTGTTTCTTCCTTCTCCTGGGCTCTGTGGCTCCTGTCTCCAGGTGGCATGACTTTGGAAAGCACCATGAAGCTGAATCCGGGGCAGCCGAACGGCTGGCGGATCCCGTTCAGCCCGCGGGCGGGAGGCTGCGGGGCCGCCATGCGCGCCATGTGCATCGGGCTGCGCTTCTACCAGCCCGCCCAGCTGGACACCCTGGTCAAAGTCAGCATCGAGAGCGGCCGCATGACCCACCACCACCCCACCGGCTACCTGGGGGCCCTGGCCTCAGCCCTCTTCACGGCTTATGCAGTGAACAGCGTGCCCCCCGTGGCCTGGGGGAAGGGGCTGATGGAGGTGCTGCCACGGGCAAAAGCCTACGTGCAGGAGTCCGGCTTCTTTGTGGAGGAGAACATGGAGCAATGGTGAGCTGCACTCCCTGCACTGCCATTTCTTAAAGTCCTTGTACCACAGGACGAGGTCTGCTCATACTTAAGTTTCAGTAGTCACATTCTGGCAAGGGCAGCACACACCTGGCATAGGATCAAATAAATTCAGAGTACCTTAACTTGGGAAAAAAAAAAGGCGGGCTGTGTTTGGGTCAGGTACTTGTGACCATTTTCTGGATCCAGTATGAAGTAGGTAGACTTTGTCATCTCATGCAACTGTGATCTTACGAAAGATGGCAAGCAGGGATGGGGAACCAGCATCAAGCTTAGGGCTGAGCTCAGTTTGAAAGTTATAACCAAATCTGACTGCATATTCACTGCACCTCTGCGTGCAGGGGCACACACAGAGGTAAGAGCTGCTCTGAATTTGGATGACTCAGTTCTCACTCTGAGCCTTTGAATCCTGCAGGTGCTGGGCTGTCTTCTCCCATGTGACTGGAGGGAGGGGAAATCTAACTCACTGAAACATGTCCTTGTGCCTTTTACTGTAAATCACCTCCCTAGTTTTGACAAATGGGGGCTGCCTGCCATTTTGCTGAACCCTCACTCCGTGCTCTTGACGTGGCGCGTTTTCCGCTGTTGCCTGCGTGGGGCTCAGCTGTGTGCTGCCGCCCTGGGACAACTTACAGCCGCTCCATCCCGTCCTGTTTGGCAGGTATTACTTCGAAGAGAAGTGGAAAAAATACCTGGAGGAGAGAGGCATCTCGGACGGGGTCTCATCGCCCAAATTCCCGCCCAAGTACGGCGTGGAAGAGAGAGACTCGTTCTACACCTCCCTCAGCTACAGCGGCTGGGGGGGCAGCAGCGGGCACGACGCGCCCATGATCGCCTATGACGCCCTGCTGGGCGCGGGGGACTCCTGGACGGAGCTGGCTCACCGCGCCTTCTTCCACGGTGGGGACAGCGACTCCACAGCTGCCATCGCCGCCAGCTGGTGGGGTGTCATTCATGCCTTCAAGGGGGTTCCCCCATCCCTCTATGCCAACCTGGAGTACAAGGACCGCCTGGAGAAGGTAGCCAAGGACTTGTACAGCATTATCTAGGCAGGAGATGGCAGGGCACCCTGCAGGCACACTTACCCAGCAGCTGTACCGTGCTCTCTTGCTTGGTTTGCAAACCTGCCGGATTAAATCTCGATAACGTAAGCCAGTGCCAGACCTGCCTTTTCTCTGTGTGCTGGCTTCAGTGGGGAGGCCACGTGGGTGCTACTTTGGGGCTGGTGGTTTGATGGGAACGCACAGTGGTCCCCCAAGACATCCCTCTGTGCTGCAGGGTGGCTGCACATCATCTGGTCCTCAAGAGCAACGGGAGCACCCACAGCAGCTCTGCCGGTCCTGCTGCAGCAGCAGGACAGGCAGCAAACCCCACTCAAACCCCCCAAACCAGCATCCTCTCCCTACAAGGGGAGCAGGGAGCACCAGCAGCCCATTGTGTCTGGGGACAACAGAGCTTTCTTATAAAATTATTTTAGCAGAGGATGTTTTTTGTTTCAAATGAATGTGGGAAAAAACCCCAAACCCAACCTTAAAGCTGTGTGAGCAGTGCATTTTACCCAATTCCACACCACTTCTGCAATACAGGTAGGAATGCATCATGCTACTTCCCTATTTCAGTGAATATGGGAGAATTCAAGACTCCTGACCAAATCCGTACTTAAGGCAAAAGTGGGTAAGGAGAATTAACAGATTGCATTGTACATCAGCTTCTGTAGTGAACTATATTCTGCTTTCATCAAGGTTACTAAAAGTAATTTACTTAACACTTGCTATGCATAATTCTATTAAAATAAGGTTTTTCTTCAAATCCAGACAATGACACAGCAAAGTACTTTCACTGTTTTCAGAACAATTTCAAAACCAGTGTGTTCTGTTCAATAAAAGTCCTGACAGGCCTCTGTTAAATGTTCTATTCTATTATGGCATGGGTTGAGGGTTGGATGGGGTATAAAATCAGAGGTGCCAGGTGTCTGCAAGCTCCAGCTGCAAGAGAGAGATGTGCTACCAGTGGTAGGGAGAGAAGTTATTGCATCAAGGAGTAGGGGCAGAGGGAGAGGGTTCCCAAGAGGAGGGCCTCAGCACACCTTTATGCTGTGCGTGCATAATAAAAGCCCAGATCTGACAAAAACCAGCAGCAATAGGATTCACAATTTCAACACAGTTTACTACAGCTCTCGGGTGTGTTGTATAAAACATGTTTTAGTGCAACATAGTACAAAGTTTTTGTTGGGTTTTTTTTCACTTTTTTCTTTTTTTTAAAAATCCCAGACATTTTTCCACATCATGCATGGATAGGGTCTCTCTCCTTCTTCTTGGGTTCGTTACAGAAAGTTACTGCAGAGAGAGTGGTTTGAAAAGCTTTGTGTTAAAACTCATTACAGGAAGAGGCTGCCTTATAAAAACTGAGAGAAGTTTGAGACTGGGCAACACACTGCCAGAGCAATGGAGAAATATCACCAGCAAGGTACATTCAGGGACCACTTGGGAGCCACTTCCCAGGAAAGCCTGGACTCTGTGGCAGGCCTCCAGGAGAGCCCTGCTCTGGGGCAGACAGGCTGGCAAGGAGGAGCGTGGCTCAGGCACGGAGCAGAGCTCTCCCAGGAAAGAACGGCTCCCGCTGACTTCATTCTCTCTTCTTCCTTAAAGCTGAAGTGAGTCGTGGTTCCTGCCCGGGAGCAGTACATACAGGAGATAGTACAGTTAGGAAACAATACCCACTGGCTTGCAGCTGCAGCTGTTTGCACCTCGATTCTTCATTTCCATTCACTTCTCATCCCACTCCTCTCTTTGCAGACGTCTAAGCCAGAAAGGGAAGACAAGTGTGCGGTGTGCGATACATACAGATATAGGAATGTGATTGTATGCATATGCTGGGGCCAGTAAGCAGTTACTTCTCGAGGAGGCAGACTTCACAGAGGAACGAGTGAAACTGGGGATTCCCAGCTGAAGAAGAAACCAGTGCTGTTCTGGTGGAGGTGCAGAGGTGGCCAACTTCAAACGCCTTAGCACGGAATGATCTGCAGCCACATGGTCCTCTCCCAGACAGCAGGAGCGAGGCTTCACGGTGCAGATCTCCTACCTGAAGCTTCACCACCTCTGAAACGTCAAGGCATCAGGGTCTAACTGACTTAGTGCTACAGAGCATCTGCTGAGGTCCCCTCTGCTCCCAAAGAGCAGTCCGACCCTCCGGAGAGGACAACGGCTGTGGGTATGGCACCTCTCACACGTGAGGCAGGGGGGTCTTGTGGCTGTGCCCATCTGCCCCCGGTTGGCTTCAGCCATGCTGCAAAAAAAGAAATGGCCGGATCTGCCAGGAAGACATCAAGGAAGACAACAAAAGGCCATTTTTGGCAAACATTTTCTTCCGCCAGACGTAACGCTTATGGGGGAGGAGGCGGTTTCCTCCACAGGACAGGGCAGGGGTTCTTGGCATTAGGGGGTGCAGGAGGTCAGGTGCCCCACGTGGCGAGAGCCCTGGTTTGGTTCACAAGAGCCATATCTTTCACAGAAAGAACAGCATTTCCTGCCACAGCGACTCTTACAAGAGCAGGTGACTTTGCCAGGAGGGGGAGCTTATGGAGAAATGAATTCTCTTCCTAAAGTCTCAGAAACAAACGGCAGATGCACATACACACAGGGGAAAGATTTCTCTTGGCCAAGGGGACAGGGAAGTCCCCAGGGTGCTGATGTGCTGCAGGCCCCTTGCTTTGTCCAGGCTCACACTGGGGAGCAGTGCAGCCACAGGAAAACTCCTGACATATGGTGGTTAACTGCACATCCCCACTACGTGGCATGTTTGCTACTGGGCTCCTTGGCTGAACCATCCAGGGACTGTGAACTTGACCTGTGGAGCTTCTCCTTTCCTCCTTCCTACAGTCTTTACTTTGGTCATGTTGAAGCCTTCAGAGACTGGATTAAGCCTCCCATTCCCAAATGACTGGGGCACAGAGGAGATCTGCCTCATCAGAGGTGGCAGCATGGACACCAGGGAAGAGCATGACTCTGGTGAGACCGTACAAGGACCCTCTTTGCTACAACATAGTCAGGGCTTTCAGGTGTCCTTCCTTTCCCCCCTTCAGTTCCATGAGACAAACTAAACTGCTTTCATCCTGACTGCAAGCACGTTCAATATTCAGTCTCTCCAAGACCTGGGAACACTCCCAAAAGGTGAATTGCTCCCTCCTGAGAAAACGAGTAAGATGGAGGCAAGAAGATGCTGAGGCTACAGCCAGTCTTTGAAATGGACCTCTGGACAGACAGCCCAGTTAACCCCTCTGGGGACAGACCTGGCTTTGTCTGTTTTGGAAGAGGGAGGAGCTAGCTCAGCGCACCTTGGGAAAAGATCTTCTTCACTGTGGCACTGGGTCCGAGAAGGAAAAACAGTCTGTTTTGGAAAACATATATGTTTACTTCCAAAGAGATTATCCTAGGACCAAATACCCCCTGGGAACTCCACACTGTGTGGAGGGCAGGGTAAGTCTACAGTTCTTTGAGTGACCAAAAAATAAACAATAAAAAAGCAACAGCCCAAAAGACAGCAACTGATGTGAGTCAAATTAGTCCAAGAGGAACATCTGCTATGTACAGCAAGTGCCTCTGTCCATTGGGGTGAGGGGGTATGTTTCCACAGGTGCTGGAAGAAGCCTTGGACCTTCCTGCTCCTGCTGGCTGGGCAGAGCTCAGCCACTGTGTTGGAGCACAGACACTGAAACAAATGAAACAAGAACAACAAACCCCACTGTGTTCCTCAGGGTTCCCGGTGTATCTCTACTTCTCTCCCTCTGTGCGTCCCTACAGGTGTTTCTGCCTCTTTAGTCCATGGTTCCCGGGTGGATGCTGAGGACTGGTGGCTCTAGGCAAGTGGGAGAGTAGTTGAGGTGAGGCTCTTTGATCCACAGCAAGGGAACCCCATTCTTGCCCTCAGAGTTCTTGCTGGAGTTTCGGCTCTTGAACCGCACCAGGAGGATGGTGATGATCAAGATGCCAAAGATGGGGAAGGGGTAGAAGAACACAAAGTAGAAGAGGGCGTCATTGGAGCAGATGACAGACTGCAGCGTGGAGCCTGGAAAGAGACACAGGGTGGTCACATTTCATGGTTTCTCTCTAATCAGGGCATGCAAACTTGCTCAGAAACACAGAAAACCAGATGCTCATTATTCTATGTCAAAGCAGGAGGTGGAGCTCTGGGAAAAATAACAGTGTTAGAACAGAAGAAAGTTTTAACAGGGCATGTTTCAGCTTTATCCCCCCCAAGAGTTTCATGAGCGATAAAGAGTCCTCCCTGGTGGAGATTTTATAGTATCTTATAAACCCTTGAGCTGACTGGAAAAGTACCAGCACCACAGACTTGCCCTAGCCCCACTCACTCCTTGGTCTTTTCATCTTGGTTGAACTGAAGATGCAGAGGATGCCAGGGCCACGGCCCCAGACAGTCATCACCACTTCTCACCTGCATCCTGCACGTGCACAGCGACCATGCCCGACTCCTCCTCGGCCAGCCGGTACCAGACTCCATTGGGATCTGCCAGCCACTCCTCCACTCGGCACGAGTAGTTGCCCGTGTCGGCACCGCCCGCTTGCAGCACCGTCAGCCGGAAAAGCACTGCCGAGAGCCTCTGGAAGCGCAGGCGGCCCTCCCAGCGACCAGCCTCAGGGCTGAAGATGGCATCAGGGCCCACACTCAGCACCGCTTCCCTCTCTTCCTCCTCCTCCTCCCCCTCCTCCGCGTGGTCGCCCGCCTCCTTGGCCCGCAGGCTGTACCACGTCACTGCAAAGTGGGACTCTGGGCTGGAGCGGGACAGGATGCTGCAGTCCAGCGGGAAGGATTCCTTCTCCTGCACTGTGAGGTTGGCGGTGGCTGTGTCCACCTGCAAGGTGGGATCTGAGATGACAAAAATCAAGAGGTGAGTGCTGAGCTATCATCAAACCATCCTATCTCAACACAAACTGTCATGACTTTGGTGCTGGCAACGATCCCAGCAAAACCCAAATCTTGCTGCAGCCTGCCAAGACTCACAGGGAGCTCTGAGGCCAACCCTGCAGGCACAGCATTCTGACCTCACCACGCACCACCTGGCATGGGGTCAAACAGGTGCTGGCTGCAAGCACCATCCTACCCCTGCCCACCCTCACCCCAACTAAGGGATGGGAGGAGAAAGCTGCTGCAGCTCATCCAGATATTCTGTGTGTCAGGATACCAAGGTCTGGTGCATGTACTGAGGAGCCATGCGCTATTCCTCCCCAGCTACTGCTGCATAGAACATTGCACTCCCTGCTTTTTATTTCTTTGAGAGTACTCAAAGGACTTGAAAATCATGACAGAAGAGAAGATGATGTTTTCCAGCAGCCTGGAAAGCCATTTAGGTAAGAGGTTCCTCCATAGAGATGGTCTCAACACTGATGCAGCAAGGATGCTCCGACAGTCTTCCTCGTTTTTTTTCCTCTAGTGCTTGCTGCAAGGCTAGAGATGTTTTTACCTAACTGAGACACAGTGGCCAGAACCCACGATGAGTTGATTAAAGGCTGACTTCAAGAGCAATTAACATTTGGTTTAGTCATCTTGCCAGGGAGCACATACTCCAGGGATCACAATCAGTCTGGATCTAAGCTTTCATTTAAAGATTAAAAAGCCCTTTCCAAAGCGGGAGCTGAGCAGGAAGGACAGGTCGATAGCTCACCGAAGAGAGAGGCACTTTCTTCTCCAGTGAGGAGAGCTGGGCAAGCCGTCCCTTGTGCAGACCCTGAGTGTCTCTCAGGAGGGGGCTACTGTCCCTCAGCTCTCATCAGCCACAGAGCTGCTGTGCCCAGTGAGCTTCTCATTACAGCACCTGCCCAGCACTTTTTAAATGGTCCCATGAGGAAAACCTCAATTAAAGCCAGAGCTCTTCAGGACATAAGCAATATGAGTATTTGCAGTTCACATCTTCCCAAAGAAGACTTCTGAGCAGAAACAGGAATGAGTTATGTCATGAAATTTTGGGGACTACGAAGGTAAAAAGGAGGAAGGGATGGAAATGGCTTGTCAAAACTAACACAAAGCCTCCCTCACCTTTAGCAGGTTAAGCAGAAAGAGGAGAACTGATGTCTGAAGGTACTGAGAGGTTTCCCCCCACCCTTGCTGATGATTATAGCCCTGAGAGATGAGGCTGGAGATCCTCACTAATGAGACATGAGTCACAAGCACAGTTAGTCATTTTTGTTAAGTACTGACTGCTATGAAACAAAAACAAACAACAACAAAGCACTTCTAAAAAAAAAAAATCTTCAATTAGTGAACTCCCAACTCCCTCTCTTCTTCCCACTCCACGTTCTTCTGCAATTCAAGAGCAGCCTCTGAGATTTTTCCTGCTGTTCATTATCCCCTACATCAGGGCTGGCAATTATCACACTATAGTGACAACCCAGCACGGCACAGGGATTGCCTGGGGAGGTCTCTCTGCTCAAGCCACTCTGGCCAACGAAACTTCCCAGGCAAAGATGTGGCAGATAAGAGCTCTGCTGTCCCCTGCTCCTCCTCCACAGTAGAAATGTCTGCCAGGAATGACCATTAAAATCTTTCCAGAACCTCGTGCTTTTGCCAGCTCCGCTGCACAGTTACAAGGCTGACATCTTGCTGGAATGGGCAGCCATGAAGCACTGCAGAACATACAGAGTGGTTGCTTCAGAAGCTGGAAAGTACTCAGTGAAGAAGGACTGTACTGTTATTTGTCCTACAACCTTTAAGACAGACATTTAATATTGAGCCATATAAGTCAAAAACTAGGGAATTTGTATTTTCCAAGGTAAACTGCCTTTGCATCTTATCTGTTGTTAAAACAGGCAAAACTTAGCAGAGTACTCTGGGAATCTGCTTTTAAGGGTTTAGGAGTCCATCAGTGCTGGTCAGATTTAAGAATCATCTTTTGGGAGCACAGGAGCAGGCAGCTCCACTGTGTCCTAAGTGAAGCAATGTTGGCTGAACAGCAACTCCTTGTGGAGCTCAAGAGGAGAAAGAAATTGTATGATCTCTGTAAGAAAGGCTCTGCAGGAAGATTACAGAGTTGTAGTTCACATATGCAGGGAGAAGAGACAAATGTCAAAGTTCAGTTAGAGTTCAAATTGGTCAGTGTTGTGTCAGCACTTTTTTAAAGCTGTTAATAGCAAGATGTCTGAAGAAAATGTTGAACTGATACCTCTTGAAGACAGTTACCTATTTAATAGGGATGAAGAAAAAGCAGAGGCAGTCAATGTTTTTTTGTCTCAGTCTTTAACAACACTGACAGACCTTGGGCTGCCCAGTCCCATGAGTCAGAGGACAGTGAGTGCAGGAACAGTAACTTTTCCATCTGCAGACTCTGAAATTGTGAGGGATGAGCTGTGTCAGCCAAGTGTCCACAAGTCCACGGGGCCTGATGGGATTCATCAGATGTTATGGCAGGACTCCTCCTGAACATTATCCAAGGGCCCTGGGAGTCTGGGGAAGTGCTTTTTGGCTGGAAGCTGGCCAGTATATATTCCAATTTACAAGAAGGACATGAGAGAAGACCCAGGAGACTACAGACCTGTTAGTACAACATGAGTTCCTGGAAAAACTATGGAGAAGATTATTCAGGGTTCTACGGAAAGGCATTCACAGAACAATGCAGTCATCAGACACAGCCAACATGGCTTCAAAAAGGGGAAGTCTGATTGAATAATTCAATATCCTTGTGTCACCTGCTCTGTCAGTGGATGAAGGGAAGGCAGTGGATGCAGTTTTTCAATTTCAGTAAGACTTTTCACATTGTCCCTCACAGCACCCTTCCAGCTGTGGGATGGGGGGAGTTCATGGCGCACTGGGTAAAGAACTGGTTGAAGGACAGAGTTCAAAGGGACACAGTGAATGGGGCTATTTCTGGCTCATAACTGGTCACCAGTGGTGTTCCTCATGGTTCAGTTTTAGGGCCAGTGCTGTTCAATATATTTATCAAAGATCTGGATACAGGAGTTGGAATGCACTATTAGCAAATTTGCTGACGATACCAAGCTGGGAGGTGCTGCTGATTCTCTTGGGGGACAAGAGGCCTTACAAAGTGATCTAGATAGAGTGGAGCTCTGGACTTTAATTAATGGAATGTAATTTAACAAACTGAACTGACTGGATTTTACACACAGGTTCAAGTAACACCATGCACAAGTAGAAGTGGGGAGAGGAGTAGCTAGAGAGCAGCCCTGCAGAAAGGGATCTGGAGGTGTTGGTTGTCAGCAAGCTCAGTAAGACTCAGCACTGTGCCTCCACTGACCTCTTCACAGGAAAGGACCTTGCCTCTGAAGCACACCTGGGAAGCAGAAGTAGCTTCTTCCATCCTATTCTCAGTCAAAATGTGAGTAAAATCAGAAGCCTACCCTGTTTTATCTGCCAAAAGTGCTGAAAAAAAGGAGAAAATTGTAGATGCAGTGATAAAATGCCAAGCCCATCTAGCTGTATTTGCAGAACTTGCTCTATGCTCTTTCCTGAAAAGCAAAGTGCAATCAAGAAGACATGGAAAAAGGAATCAGCATGGTCTGTTCTGTGGTCCTGCCCTGTGCCTGGACCCACTGTCACTGACAGACAGATGGTGATTCGTGCCTGCCCAGGAGGGCACAAGGCTGCTCAAGGCAGATGGCCCCAGATCCCACTGACCTGGCTGCTTGACTGTGAGGGTGATGAGCCCGGAGAGGTCCTCTGCCCGCTTGTACCAGCGCTCGCTGGGGTCGAGCAGCCACTCCTCCACGCGGCAGCCGTAGGCCCCGCTGTCGCGCACGGTGGAGTTCTGGATGGAGAGCAGGAAGAGGCCCGGGGCCGGGCTCTCCAGGTGCAGCCGGCTCCGCAGGTCGCCCAGCGCCGCCGGCTCCCCGTAGTGCAGCGTGCTCTGCCGGCTCAGCCAGGCCACCACCTCCTTCTCGGCGCGGCCCGGCCGCCACACGGACCACTCCACCGAGAGCTGGGATGAGGGGCTGGTCCGGTTCTTCACCAGGCACTCCAGGGTCACCCACTCGTTCTCCAGCACCGTGATGTTCCTGTGGGTCTGGTTGACCTGCAGGCGGTTATCTATGGGAAAAGCCCGTTAGAAATGCAACGTGACCAAGGGCTGCAAGGGGTCCTCTGTCACCCCACAAGCCTTTCCTGCACGGCTACAATCCTGGGGTGTGATGAAAGAAATAAGGACGTACAGGAAAAAATGACGGAAAAAGGAAAGGACAAAAAAAATAGAGGAGGAGAAGAAAATAAGGCTTGTGTTTTTTAGGGTCTTCTGAAAATCTCAGGTTAGTCACCAACGACCCATTCAGTGCAGGGAATTGGAAATCCACAATCTCCCAGCAGGACCTGGGAGGTTCTAAGTGCACAGAGACCTAATGAAGGGAGATCACACCTCACTCTTTTCTTGTTCTCCTCCTAGGACAAGGCAGTAGCCTGATCACATCCCAACTAGTAAGCTCCCTGTTGTGGAAAAAAGAAAAAAAAGGGCAAGGTAGGGAACAGACAGCTGACTATAGGGAAGCCCCGCTGCAAAACAAGAAGTGGCATGAGGGCAAAGTCACACCCGGGAATGTCCCTGGTTTGTGCTCCACAACTTCATTGATACACGGGACGGTGACTGGAATCAGCTCTTTTATGCGAAATGACGTGTCCAACTCTCCTAAATTCCTCACAATTCTTTCCAGGGCCAGCCTGGACTTCCCTGGTACTGCTGCTGCAGCAAGCAACAAGCACCGTACTTCCCAGAGAGAGGTGGGTGATGCAAAGGAGGGGACAGTCACAGCTCCCCTGTCCCTGACCACCCCTCAGCCGTCTTGGGACTCTGCAGACAGAAATGAGGAGCTGGCACTGGCAGCAAGCCATGTCCTGCTGTGCTTCCTGTGCGTGTGACCAGGCAAAGCTGCACTGGGGACCATATCTAATATCCCCCCTGCACCCTTGTCCACAGAGCTTGTGTCTAGCCAGCCAAATCCAGACAAAGAAAATGCACTAAACACCCTACTCCAGCCCTGATATCCAGCTGCATCCATCCTGCCTGAGGGATTTTATCTTCCAGATACAGGGAACTGGAGCAAGCAAGGACAAGGCAGGCTTCCTCATGAAGTACCAATGCTCTGTAGAGTACTTGCCTCTCTGCCTCTCCCCTTTGCTCCAGCCTGTGGGGGCTATATTTAGCCCCTCCACCAGCTCATCTTTATCAGTGTAATCCACTGCCACAGAAACCACCCACAGAACAGATTTCTCCTTTCCTGGCAGCCAGCTTCCCACCTCATTAAACGTTATTCCCATCTCATGTGCAAAGGGAAAAGACACAAGGCTCCCTGTGCCTGCCAGGATCCAGAGAGTAAAATTAAACTGTGTGCAAGACATAAAATTGCTTTCCCAGACAGGCACACACACAGGGGTTCTCTCTCAGTAAGTCACTAGCTGACACTCTTGCTACATGATGCTCTCAAGGATAATGAAACCTGGCTGGATGCAATGGCCCTGTAGACTATGGGGGATGGACAACCTTCATGTGGGGACACTGAAAGGCACACAAGCTCAGCCTGGAGGGACAGGAGTCACATCAAAGGAGGGAAAACCCTCATTCCACGCAGGGACGTGCAGGCATGAGGATGCAAGGACAGGGTGGCAATCTCACAGGCCGTGCCAAGAGGACCCCACCTGGCTGCTTGACGGTGACCTCGGTCCGCCCTGACACCTCCTCTGCCAGCTTGTACCAGGCGTGGTTGGGGCTGAGCAGCCACTCCTCCACGTGGCAGTAGTAGCTGCCGCTGTCGCGCACCTCTGCCCGCTGCACCGTCAGGCTGAAGAGCCCGCCCGAGGCGGAGCGCTCGAACTGCAGCCGGCCCCGCAGCCCCTCCTCCTCCGCGTAGGTGCCGTACTCGAAGGCCGAGCTGTGGGTGGTCTTCAGGATGAGCTTTCCATCAGCATCCGAGGGCTTGTGCACGTACCACAGCACGGCGAAGTGGGAGTCGGGGCTGGTCTGGGATTTCACCGAGCAGTTCAGGGGGATGGGCCGGTTCTCCACCAGAGTGATGCTGCGCTTCGACTTGCTCACCTGCAGCTTGGTCACTGCGAGGGGGAATGGAGAAGAATGAAGAGAGGTGGGTCATTAACACAGGAAGGAAATTCACCAGATTTGGGGTAGGCCAGAGAGTCCCCTCTTGCTTGGGTCCCATATGCCTTTAAGACAATCAGATATTCTACCAAGTCTGTCCTTTCAACCCCTATCGACTCTTGGATCCTCCCACTGTGTCCCTCAGCGAAAGAGGCTGCTTTTTCACAGTCTGACCTTTAAAATACTCTTTTTAATTCATAGTGGTCTAAGGCACCAGACTTAGTAAGATGACTACACCCAAATTCAGTGGTTTTTCTCATGGTGAAATCATACCACTTGTACCTCAGGGCAATGAGCTGTTGACCAGTTCCAGAGAATACCACTTCTGAGAAAGCAAATTAAATGAGATCCCACTGCTGTCACATGCCAGCCATCTCAGTGAGATGTATCCCACAGACACGCAATAGCTAGGGGAGGAAGTGCAGGCACAACTGGAAACGGAGAAAGAGCACCAGACTGGAAGGCATCAGCAGGGAGCAAGCTCTGCTCCCACAGCCAGGAGATCTGGCTCCAAGTCCACCACAAACTGCACAGCTTAGGACAAGCCACAGGCCCATCACCTCTCTTGGCTTCCCAAGCACAAGTGCAGTTCCCACGCTGTAGCTAAGCAGTCCCATGGTGTTGAGGATGATACAGCAGAATCATTAACTCTAGTTCCTGTAAGGAGAGACACACAGATTCCCAATTCCTCTCTCCCTGTACAAACACAAGACAGAGCCCCTGCTGCAGTGTGTGCTCACGCTGTACTTGTCACCTCAGCCCTGAGCCAGGGCATTCCAGCTGGCAGGGGAGGACAGAAGGCGCCCTCCTGTGACACTTGTGCTCTGTGCCCTGGAGTCCCTGTCAGCTGCAGACAGCGGAGAGGGGCAGCTCCCACCCAGCGAGACACACCACTCCTCCCAGCAGCTCTGCCACCATGGGCCTCCCCTCCTTCACCTCTCCTCACAGAGCTGCTCCCCTTGGAAAGGGGGAATGCTGCCTTGCTGCTGACAAGCTGCAAATCTCTTCAATAAAACTTGAAGAGCGCACGGGTCCAAGTGGCATGACAAAAGTGTGGCACCACAGGCACAAACAACTGAAGGCTGCCAGGGGACCCGTGCCCATCCACACCCTGGAAACATATCCCACGCATCCTGTGTTTGTGAGGAAGCAACGTTGTCTTCTCTCTCACCAAGGCACAGGCTCCTTGCTTTGCATCATGCTTTGCTTCCAGCTTCCCTTGGGCACCAGGGCCTCGGATGCCTGTCGGCACAAGTGATGAGTGAAGTGCCCAGGGAGAGGATGGGCACAAACAACTTCAGATGGGAGGAACTCCCACCACAGCAATGCTTTCTGCGCTATCACAGCTGAGATAGGCATCCTGGTATCGCATCAGACATTCCCCTGGAGCCTGGATTGCCCGTGGCTTTAATCAGTATGCTAATAAAGACTCCTGCCTGTGGTATGGCATGCAGACACTGGAGGAAGGAAAGGAAGGAAACTGCCCTTGTTTTGCCTCCCCAAGGACTTCAACCTAATGGAAAGAGTCAGTGTCACCCTCTTGTATTTCTGCCATACCCCAGATACATTCCTTCCCCTTTGTTTCTCTCTAGGACAACAGCCTTAGCCACCACACCCACCCTCATCCCAGCTTTTTGGCTCACCATTGGTTAAGAACGGTTATTTTGAGCATTAATCAATCTTCCAAGTCCCTAGGAGGTGAACGAATAAAGAAGAAGGTGGTTCTCAGCAGTTTCCTCTCTTCCCCAGCCCCCTTTCCAAACAGTTTATTTTTAATTGGTACTGGATTATTTTCTGCAACCGTTACTACGGAAACCTTTGTTACTATAGCAACTGTGTATGTTAAGTCAGTAGCCCTATATCTATTAAAATGCAGTATATACACACATGCTGTGTGTGGTGGGTTGCTCAATATCAACACACACACACACACACACACACACACACACACAGAGCCAGGGTACACACAGACCAGAGCTGCTGAGAGGCAAGCACCCTTCTCTCACAGTGCTCTTCCCACATCGTGGCACCTCCAGGAGATTAAATGAGCATGGCTGACACTGAGCAATTCTAATCTTAGTGTTTGGGGCAACAGACCCACCTTGAACATGACAGATGTATTCCACTGAAGCAGTGAGGGCTTGCTCCCAGACGATAATCACAGTAATTGTCACTGTGTACAAACAGCATGGACCCCTGAGGTCATCCAAGGACTCTCAGATGGCGCCTCAGCAGCTTTCCCTGCTCCCATGCAACCTTTGGGAAGAAATCTTTTTGAGAGCAATGGGGAAGCAATCTTACTAACTCTGGCAAAAATGAGATCTTAAATTTCACACACACCCCCCCATCCTTCCAAGCCATCCTTGGCAGCCACTGCAGCCAGCAGTCAGGAATTTGCCCACATTTGTGCTGAGTCCCCTAAGATACTGAATGAGGTAGTGCTTCTACAGCTGCTACCAGCTGGAGCAGCAAGCCCTGGCAGGGAATCACAGGTCTTCTCTCTGCCAGACTATACTCTTGCAGAGGTTCATAACACTATGCAGAAAGTTTCCTCTAGATTAGAGGTATCAGTGATATGTAATGACATCCCTGCCAATGCACTTTTCATCAGACATGAATTATTTTCCTAAGGGAGGCACACCGCAGAAGATGCAAGTGCAGGTTCTGTTTCCCTCTCACAGAATTAGAGAGGACATTCTCAGTCTTTTCCAATTCTATGAATGCCAAACGCTTCCAACATCCTGGTGCTGGTTCCAGCATAGTATACAGGCACCCATCTCTTCTCCATTACCTTTTGCAGATAGTAATGATTCAAGGCTTTTATGGACCACAGGCTGGTAACAGCTAAGCTAAGCTGGAAATGCTGTGGCACACAGGTTACCTTGGGGCAGCTTCACCCTCAGGGCAAAGATCCTCAGGGCAAATGATCGTTAAGACATGCGAAGCTTTGTGGGGTAACTCGCACTTCTGCTCTCCCATGGAGCTGACCATCAGCTGCTATTCACAGATACGCAAACAAATCCACAAAGTTCATTTTGCATTTGAGAAAAATTATTTAAAAAGGGGAAAACAGATAATATTGAAGTTGGTGGTTCAGGGTAATGGGAGTTGCACAATACAATGTCAAAGAGTCCATCCATCTCTTCCCATTCTGGTGGTAAGCCTATTCCAGTGCAAACTGAGTCTCTCCATGCCATGTGCAGCTTGCCAAGCCATGTTTAGAGATGCTGCCATGACATAGAAATGGTTGTAGCTGCTGGTGCACCAGTGAGGTTGCAAGAAGTCCCAGGCACTCAGCCAGCAAAACCTCGCCCTACTGACAGGGGAAACTCCCTTTCCTGGCTGGAGGATTTGCCTGGGCAGAGAGCCAGGAAAGGGCTCAGCCTTCAAAGGCCGAGTTGATCCCGTGTGCCCCAGGGGCTGGGGTTTAGGTGAGGCAGGGCAGGGCAGCTCCAGCCCCGTGTCAGGCAGCAGAGGTGGTGGGCACAGCGTGTGAACAGACACGGCTACCCAGCATTTTCTGCTGGCTGTCAAGAGGCTGATGTTCTCTTAACAGCCTCCCGAACATCTGCTCTGTGAGAGGAACAGGTGCCTGCGTCTAGGTGAAGTTATCGTGCATATCATCTGCAAACCATAATCCTGTTGCCACAATATCTCCTGGCTCCCTGGAGAGTGCCAGTAAAGAGGATATTGTACCTTAATGTACTGTAATTGGTCCTGCATATGCTATTAAGGCTTTCAATTTACACTGGCAACAAGTCATGGTTAGAAAACTCTTAGTTTTTTTTATCATTATCTCAAGATGCATGCGGCAGCTTCTGGTCCTCAGAGCTTGCACCTCTGGCTGGGACCTCAGGTCAGACACTCCTTACAAGCACAGCAAGCTATGACACAGCCAGATCCTCTACAAGCTGATATGTAGTAGATGTTTTCTCCACACCATCAAGCAGGCAATCAGTCTCCTCAAGCTGAGCATGTGCTAAGCACAGTTATACAAATATTTTGGGGGATGGGAGAACAGTCATCAGAGGAGGAGGACTGAGACAGTGATGTGATTCATGGTTTTTCTGCTGACTTGCTGCCTCCTGGCTCCCTCCCCTCCGTTTCCTCATCATCAAGCTGGGGTTACAACACTTATCTTTAGCAAAGCACTTTGCAACCTGTACCTAAAAATGCTGTGATAAGAAGATGCTCCATCTCAAACACCTTACAACATTTTGCCTTGTAGGCAGCAAGCAAACACAACAGCAGGAGTTTACTTCCCACCTGGGAGCCACTATTACCAAAGCCTGGGAATGGCACTGTTTAGTTGCAGCTGAAGATAGCATTTCCCCAAAACAGCCCCACACAAAACACCAGAATGCTGTCCCTGCAGCAAAGGAGGAGGGGGCCATCCGCTGGGAAAGGAGCCAGCTCCACATGAACCAGCAGCTGTGGCACAGAAGGGTGGGCAGGAGGATGGCCACCACCATCCCAGAGTCCCCAGAAAGCCCTGTCACCACAGCAGGGAGGCGGTGTCCCACTTTGGAGGCTGCTGCTCGCTGGGGAGAGCTCCTCCAGAGAACACTTTTGCTTGGAAAGAACTGATGAAATGTTGCAAAAAGTTTTCCGGGGAAGTGTCCTAATTTTAAAAGCCTCCAGCGAGATTTCACTGTGCTGAGGTGTGTGTGCAGGGGGAGCAGAAATGAGGCCAGCCCAACCTGAGCCCAGCCCTGGTTTAACACCATACAGTGGGTTTAGCAGGCCAGTCAGGAGAGATCCTTTTCCAACAGCACAGCCCCACGGTGACTTCTAGAAGGAACCCCTCTCTCCCCAGCACACTCAAGTGTACAACCCTGAAGGGCAATGGCCAGGCCTTTGGCACAAACTCAGCCATCCCCTCAGCCTGTGGTCACATCCCAGAGGTGCTTCATCATTTCCCTAACTAGTGGCAGAAAAGCACTCGGTGCCTGAATTCCCCCAGGATGTTTGCCTGGGATTCAAGAGACCAGCGTGCAGGTTACTGCCACAGGCTTAGACATGTACTAACATTCAGACCCCTGCCAGCTCTTCTCCCTTCCACAAAGCAGGGCTGAGGAGCTTCCTCCATCTCCCCAGACACTGCAAGGACTCCTGCTTTAATGACTGAACAGAGTCAAGCAAGTACACGCCAGCCTACTGATTCAGCATGGCAAGAGCTGGGTGACTCACGTTTATTAGGTTAGCTGAAATCAAACCAACGTTCAAAAGGGAAAGATGTGCAAGTCCTTTTGGAGAGGAGGCATCAGAAGAAAGGCATTTGCAGAACGGAAGAAAACGAGATTCTCCTAGGAGGACTGTGCTCATTAAGCTTAACCACAGCACAGAAATCACAGCGAAGTAAAGACAAAGGCTTCCAGCACTGGGGCAACCTCCCCAGAGAAGGCAGGAGCATGGCAGCACAGCTCCCGACTCCGGCTATTCTCTTTTAACTGAACACAATTCCTCCTGAAACTGGATTAGTGAGGTTGCAAATTGCATTAGCCAACATGGGAGGCTGCTGGTGCAACAGGAGCAGCAGAAAGGGAAATAGCATTAGACTTTGCCTGCCATTATTACTGCCATTATTAACTTGTCACTTTACTGTAGTGTTCCTATAACAATGAATTATTGCCTGCAAACAGGCTGACATGATTGAATTACTGGGAGAGCAGTTCTGTGGGAAGGAAAGACAGCATTAACCCTTTCCTGAGGAAGGCTCAGCTTCAGCCCCCTCCCATGTGATCAGACAAAAGAGCTGAGCCTGTGACTGAACACCACCAAGTGACCTGCATTTCAACATGTTCAGCAAGTTGCTGTGAAGTCCACAGCCCAGCAGGCAGCCCAGACACTCCCCAGCCTCACAGCTGCTGCAGCAAGACCAGCCGGGTATTTATGTAGCTGTGCACGTCCACGCTGACCATCACCTGTCCAACAGCCCTGCCCAGCACTCAGCCCCAAGCACAGGCACAGGACTGAAGGACACTGAGCTGCTGCAGCCTGGGGAGTGGAGTTTGATGCTCTCAAAACGGTGCCAGAGGGTGCTGTGGCAAAGCAGAACAGGCACCTCTCCTCAAAGCCTACGGTGGATCCGCTTGCTCATCCGCACCCCCACCAGATCCAGCCCCAAGAAGTCTGATCATCCCAAAGTACCTACAAGTGGCCCCATGGCCTGCCCCTCCCCAAAAGCAGCGCAGTCAGACTGCAGACCCACCAAACACTGTGGGAGTGGGTCAAGTCCATCTCTGCATGTGAAGACTGCAGGCAGTGACAAGGACATGTGCTTGGCTAGGGAACAGCCTGGCATTACCAGCCGTGCCGGAGCCTGTGGAGCAGCTAACAAACCAGCAGGTAACCAAGTGGGGCCTTGGGGAGGAATCATGTGTGACCCAGAAAGGCTTTCTAAAGCCCAGAAGCCATACATCTGCCAGCACATTCAGAAAAGGCAAGGATGGAAAAAACTGGGAAGCTCACAGCCTACCAGGTCCAGCTAAGGCTAAGGCAGAGACTACCAGCTGGGATATACCACTGGCCTGGAAAAAACAGGACTTTCCCCAAGAAACAGAAACCATGTCAGTGTAAAGAACAGCAAGAAACAAATGTACCCCAAAGCAAAATGCCTCACAAACCTAAAATCAGAAACTTGCCTGCAAAACCCTGGTATGCACATAAAAAGTTCTGCATGGGAGAGAGGAGGGGAGGGAGGAATCAAAGATTCCCAGCATGAGTTGTGCCTGCTGTCAGAAAACAATATACAGCTCACTGATCACTTGTAAATTAAAATATGGAGATAGGATCACTGGAAGATAAATTCAGTATCAAGCTACACTGAAGATACAGAAATAAAAAAATAACATACAGCAATATTTAATCAACTTCTCGTCAGAAAGATTTCAAACAAAGGAGTGCTCCATCAATTAGGAAAAAAAAGTAATTAAATGCACCCGAAGAGCAAGTTGTAACACACACAGCAGCACCACACACCAACTCCCATGCCATGCTGGAGGCTGGATTTCCTGAGATATTTCCTCCCTCACAAAACAACTTGGCAGTTTTGTGCAGTTGCACACTCAGAGCACAGCTGCTCCCTGTAGTGCAGGGCTGATTTCACACATGCTGTGTTTGACTTGGGCATTTTCAGCAGCTCCTGCTGAAAAACTGAGTGCTGGGCAGACACAGATGAGCTGCTTAGGGTGGTGTGAAATGTCATTTTCTTGCCATCCAGAGAGCAAGCTCTCCAGACAGAGCTCAGGCAGGATCAGGAAACCTTTTGGATACTCCCACACCAGCCCTGCCAGTGTCAGGTGCTGCTCTCCATGCAAAGAGAAGGACCCAGCTGAATTCACCCAAGCATTAGCTCACTTCACTCACCTTTAACTGTTCCTTTCTACTGGGCCAGCTTTCTGCAGGTATACTAAACTGAGCTGGTGCACAGCAGGACCTGTGCCAGCACAAGGAATAGGACAGGACCATGCAGCCAGCAGCCCACACTGGGGATGAGGATCACCTCCTTCTGTGCAGCAAAGTGCCAGGTCAGCTCCACCTGCAGGAGTTTACTTCCCACCTGGGAGGCACTATTGCCAAGTCCTGGGAATGGCAACATTTAACTGCAGCTGAAGATAGCATTTCCCCAAAACTGAACGTTCATGGATGATGCTGCTTCTGTAACTAGGGAGTACAACCACTGTTGGAAGAACAGCCCAGTGAAATGAGCCATCTGTAATTTTGGAAGGAATTGTATTCTTGAACGTCTTAAGGACTGAGGACATATTTCAGCATAATGGGCTACAGATCCATCATCATCTGAACTCCCTGCTTCTCTGTTAATTAGGACAAGGAAAACTATAGTAATTTTCTTTAGTAGCATCCCAAATGCCTATTTAAGAAAGTAAGATGGCCTTGAGAGAAAACTTTTATGTATACATAGATATGTTAAAATAAAAGAACCTGAGCCACAGGTTCATCATGTTTGCAGCCATTTTGCTGTAAGGAAGCAGATCACAGGTTCAGTGAACCCAGGAATCAGCCTTTGACCAACGTCACAACATGCAGTTTGTCATGCCAGGAGAAGCATTCCTCAGGATACAAAACACAGAAAAATGGTGCAGGTGCCATGCACAGGGGTGGACTGGGCATATGGGGAGGGACCCCTGGGCTGGGCACTGCTCTGACTGGGGGGCTGAGAATGCAGCAAGAGAAATATTGTGCTGCTGCAGCACTGAGCCTGCTGGACCCGAGGCCACTCACCTCACGGAGAGCAGGGGCTCCATGCAGAGACTGGGACAGGACAAGAGTGGTCAACACCCGGCTGCAAAGCTGCTCATCACCAGTCTCCCTCTCCCTCAAGGGCTGCCCCTGCTGACTCTGCTTTTGAGATCTTCAAGGACAGGAGGAGGTACAAAGCTTTAGAGCTGGACACCGTCTAAGTACTGCTCATAACAGAGTATTTTAGTCCAGGGAAAGCAAACAGGGAATCGATGAGAAGCTAAAGTGTGTGGAGAGAGAGAAGCTGTTCAAGACAACATCAAAGAAGGTGCATGTGCAGACTGCAAACAGGCTGACACCATGGTTTTGTATATCCACCCTGCAAACAGGAGTGGAAAGCTGCTCAGGAGATATCAAAGAGAGAAAGCAGAGAGTACTCTGAAATGGAAGTGAAAGATTTGCACCTAAAAAGTAACCATGGAGAGAGCTAATTTGAAGACATTAGCATATCCTGGATATGGCTCAGGTCTCCTGGCATTGTCAGTGTTGTCAGGGGGCTGAAAAGAAAGACTGCCTGCACTAAGATCAGTGGGCACACACAGAGCAGGCTGAGTCAGGTTAAGGTTCCACTAGGTGCAAGGATGCATTCCCACACTCTTCACCCTTGTGAAATGCATCCAAGATGCTTCATCCATTTAAAGTTCAACTTCTCAGGTCACGCCCCTGGGTGCATTTTCCAGCCTGGAGTCCCAAGAGAAACCTTGAACATAATTGGCTGCAATCAGCTCAACACACCTGGCTCTTACAGAAGGCTCTCACAGGAAAACCTGCAGAGGAGCCAAGCAGCACCACACCCAGAAGGAAAACCAAATGCAGGGAGAGGTGAATCACAGCTCTGACCCCACAAGGCCAGTGTCATCATCCCCAGAACAGCGTCAGGAATGCAGCAGCACATCCAGCATGAGCTCCCTCCCCTGATGCTTACACCCAGGAGGACAGGGATATTTGGAGGAGGGAGTGATGGCTAAATGTGGAGAAAAAGCACTCTGGGGTGCTGGCCTGGGATGAATAACTGTGCCAAGGAGGTGACAGCAAGTCTAAGTGGGGAATCTGTCCCAGAGGACCCGGCAAGCGTGGCAACAGAGCTCCCCAGGGCAAATGGGCAGGAGTAGGAGAATCAACTCTACCTCTATTATCTGCAGAAGAAAAAGGGCTCCAGCTGGGTCACTAATGCAGTTCCATGCAAGGGGACAGCTGTGGGTCATGCAACACTGAGCCCCTTCATTTCATGTGTTCAGTGTGCTGGAAGGAAGGAGCAGCAGCTCTGAGGAGGAACAGCAGGTCTCACCCCTGGCAGTGAAGGGAAAGGAGCAAGTCCCCAAGCACACAGGGAAGAGGAGGTTGCTCTGTGCCATAGCCACTGCTGCTGAGGAACAGGCTCCTCTCTTCTGGGCTCTTTTTGAACTCCTTCAGCACTCAAGCAGGAGTACAACCATTTGCCAGATGGAGCAGGCAGCTGTAAAGCAGGGAAGCAGTGCTGTTCTACAGAGCAAAACCACTCTGGGATCAAGCAAGCAGCAAACTTCAGTTTCCAGACTTCACTTCTGTAAGGAAGTTTCCAGCTCATTAACTCTGCTTGCTTAACTTTATTGCTGGATGCTGCCAGAAGCAAGAAATGTCAGGTGAAAGCACAGACTTTGTGGCCTTTGAAAACACTTGTTTGAGCCTCCACTTAAGAGTCTGGTCAGTATTGCACTGGCCACCTGTAGTAGAAAAGGCATCTTTCACATCCATCCATGAAAGGACCCCTTATACACTGAAATTACTAAGAATTACTAAGATGAGATGGAATGAATGCATTAACAGTAGTATCTGAGTTAAGGAAAGTTTCTCACTATACTCCACAAATGTCTTGGTGGTTAATTATTTGAAAATCAGTCCCCCTCTCTCAGCACCTGAGTGTGCTATGAAGCAGCCTCCTTTTCCAGTTCTCCTCTGCCTCGTGCCCTCCTCATCTTCCCAGCATCCTCAGCCTGCAGTCACAACCATCTCACTGAGCTTGGCTGCTCAGTGAGCCTTCAGAGAGAAGGAGGAGCATAAGACTGAATAGTCTCTCTGTGGCTGCCATGGACGGGCTTGGACAAAGAGGCAAGAGTCCTTCATTCTCCACTCATTAGGTTTCTCTGGCCATTGCTAGCCCAGCACAGCCACTCTCTAGTTTCCTGTGGAGAGCAGAAAAGCAGCACAGGGCTCTGCACCCACCTGAATGCAGGACTTCATGGAGAGCACAGCTCTGGCTCAACCCACTCCTAAAGAAAGGTTCAGGAAGAAGCCACCTCCAGCTCCTCCAAGACCAGCTTGACAAGCCTCCACATCCCTCCCGCCCCATGATGGTTTCAACTTGACAGCTTCTAATCAACCAAACTTTAAGAAGCAGCCCCTGGAGAGCCTCTGGAAGATAATTAATGCTCTAATGAAGAGCATGACTGCCTTGTTTGCTCGACGGCTCCCAGGTCAATCAATCTGCTGTAGACTGGCTTGCAAAAAAGCAGTGAGGAGCCCAGCACCCCTGGCTTCTGCTCAGTTATCATCCCCTGCCATCCCTCCTCCCATGTTCATTACTGTCAAAATCCCAGCAGCAAGAGGACAGATTTATAGAGGCGATTGCAGCTTCTCCCTGAGCGCCCGATCCAGATTTAGTCACGAAGGAACAGGACAAGGGACAATGCAAGGATGGAGGGGTGGGGAGCTGTATGAGTATGAAAGGGGTGAGAAGGTGCTCTGAGGATGGGGATGCTGTGTGAAAGCCCTGCTTTCTGCTTCTGCTGTTGCCAGATACACTCTCCAGCACTCAGACCCCAGGACTTTGCTGAATCACCCCCTCATTTGTGCTGCAGAGGAATGGTAAGTGCAGTAACACACACAATGACAATGGCAATTTAATACACCAGCACAAATGTGCCCCAAGCCTCCTTGCCAAAAGAGAGAGCACTCTGCAGACACCCAGGCCTGCCCAGACTGCAGCACAGCCCCTGTGGTGCAGTCTGCTGCCCTTGTCTGAGTCTTGCCCACCACACGGACATGCGCTACTCCCAGACAGTGCCTGCTGTCCCATCCCTGGACACCTGGCAGGGAGAAGCAAGATCCAAGGGGGAGATGGGAACAGAGCCTGACTGACAGCCCTTGGGTCTTTCCCTTGACCTGTCTGAACCTATCTACCACCTTCCTCCCTCAGGCAGGACCCAGGACTGTTTCCCCTCCATGCTGTGCAAGAAAGGGGGCAGGGAACAGTGAGGTCAGCTGGCATCTCAGTGTGACACTCAGAGCTCAGCCTGAATTCAAATGCTTCCAGGGTCACTTGGATTCAAAAGGAACCACCTGCTTCCCCTAAAAGGTACCTCTGCTTCCCCTAAAACCCAGGGAAACTGTAAATGCCAGGGAGCCACCCCACATGTCCTTTCCAAGGGCAGGACACAGCTAATCCTGATGGACCTCTCAAATATCAGCCCACTAAACCTTGCATGCTGGCCGCTCTTCTCAACCTGGAAAGGGGAAAGGCAAAGGGCAAAGCAATGTCTCTAGATGGAAAAATGGTGGTGAACCCTCAGGGGAAAGGGATGATGGCCTTGGGGATGACAGACCAAGATTTTCAGAGGCAGGCCAGATACTGCAGCAGAAGGGGAGCCCCAAACACAAAAGAAATCTCCACTCCTGCACTCAGGGCTCACTTCTAGTTCAAACTGCACTACTGTGCATGGTCTCCTGCCAGCTCTGGTTTCAGGTAAGCAGCTGGTGTGAACTGAGATGCACTTTTATTATTCTTCCCCTTCTGCTGCAACATGAGCTCACCAAGAAAGAAACAACAGGCATCTTGAGAGATGGAAGTGAAAAGGAGAACACTTACTGTAGGGAAATAAAATAGCCAGAGGCTATCTAGCCAGTCTGGTCTCCAGCCATGTCTAACAGCCCCTCACACCAGCCTGGATTTCTGCCCCAGCCTACACGAGTTAAAACTCAGCAGTGGCCCTAAAGCAGTGGAGATTTCTGTCCCTGTAAAGCACACATGAGCTCTCAACCCAAGGTGTGCAGGATTGCATGACACTGAGGAGCAGGCCAGGAAAGGGAGCTTTGGATCCCAGCGCTGCTGCTGGTGAACTGACATGATACCCAAATTCTCTATAACCTCTCACACACACAGCCAGCACCTTTTATGGGGAATTTCCTCACACTGGCAGTCTTTAGAACAAAAAAATCCCAAGGGATCAGGAATGTCAGTCTCAAAGGCCAAATGTGGCTCAGATGCCACACAGGAGACTTGTGCCATCATGCCTGCAGACCCTGTACTCAGAGCTGGGTTACTGCTGCCATTGCCTGCCTTCCTTGCTCCCTCCTTCAGCCCCTACATGTTTCATCTCTCAAAATACTGCTCATTTCTTCTCAGATTTCACAAAGCAAGGACACCACGACTAATCTACCTTTCTCTCCTCTACACAGTTCTAAGGCTGGTATACTGATTTCCATGTCTGCACCTGGAACCTGTCAAATAGAAAGGTCACTCAAACAGAGAGCAGGGGTCCGAGAGGGAACTAGAATCCCCACATTAACTTACAGTCTAGAAACACATGCTGGCTCCATTTGCCAAAAGATCTCCAGATAACTCTTCTTTATGGTGTCCCTTAGTGGCCTGGTAGTGGAGATAGGTCACCCCAAGCATATGGGTGAAGGCAGACAGCCATGGCTAATGGCAAAGGAAAGGCTAGGACTGAGACACCAAAGAGCAGCCTGAAGTTATGTCAGATTAAGGTGACTGTAGTGGAACAGAAGTAGACAGACAGCTCTCTCAGCTGTTTACTCATTCTGGAGTCCTGAATGACGCTTTTTGGAGAAGCCTTGGATATTTATCTAAAAACCAGCACCCACTTCATCAGCATAGGTTTGACTAGGAGGGCTCTAGGACATTCACTCAGAAGTGTCTGGGGAAGGTGTCTCCCAGATCATCCTGGATCCTCTCAGGAGATCATCCAGCCAAAGACCCAGGAATGACACAATACAATCCACTGCCACCTGCAAAACCAGAGAGAACCAGAGCAGTCCCTGGTGTGACTGCCAACATTTCATTCATGGAGAACATCAACTGCCCACTCCAGGGGGCTGCCTGGGACATTGTAACAAAACACAGAGAGGGTGCAGCCATGGTGCTGGGAGAGCTCTGAGGAGTCCCTCTTCCCTTCCATCCCCACTTGTGAGCCATAAAGCCTCAAACATTATGCAGGGCTCACTGAACTGACAGCTAAGATTTTTTTTGCAGTTGTCTGCTGAGCAGCTGGGAGACAGGGAGAGGTGAAAACCATGGAGACCTGGACAACTTGTTCTGTTAAGGCATCACTTGAGTCTTACTGCTCCAGTAAAGAACAACAGGCTGCCAGAGCATGGTTTAACTGAGCTGCCTGCCACCCTGAGCTGCGACACACAGGCTCTCTTCCTGAAGCTGTTACCAAGGATTTCTCTTTCCCTCTCTGTCTCACACACAGATATGCAAGCATAGGGCTGTGAAGAAGCATGTTACTCCAGGGACCACATCCATTCAACACTGCTTCCTAAGGAAGTAAGCTAAAATGATGAACATCACCAACTCGACCTTGCAAGCAGTAAAACATGTATTACAAGGCAGCATAATCAAGATAAATGGAGAAGATTAACCTGGAGATGAGGGCAAGGGAGAGAGAGGGAAGAAAAATTATGGAGAGCTCATGAGGTGGCTCGAGCTCACAGCATCCCCTGAGTTGTCTAAAGACAGGGTTGGGGAAGGTGGAAAGTGTATGAAGAGGGGAAGGTGGAGGGATTATGAAGAGGGATACTGATGGGAAAAACAAAGTCCAACCAGCAGAGACCCTAGGAAGGAGTCCTTCTGCGCAGGAACACAAGAGGAGAACTCACATGCAGCAAGGACCTGAGCTAACAGTCCTGAAGGTGTTAAACGCCTCACTCCAAACACCAACTCCATCCCTAAGGCCGAGACAGCAATACACCATTCAGCTCAGCAACAGCCCACAGCTACCATGGCCACATATGTTTGCACTTTTCATGCACAATAGGGAGACCACCAAAATATCAGTGGCAAGGCCTACAGAAGGCCCCTCACTCTCTCCAGTGGCTGTACAGGGACAGCACCTTGCAGGTTTTCTGATTGTCCCTGCCAGGTGCCTGTTGCTTATCTGCTGCACACTCTGTGCGCGCACACATGGCTGTGGAGGCTTTCAGGGGCCAAAAGGGATCAATTTCTGGTGAGGATGAAAATCAGGCTCTTTGATCACCACCTGTTTTTGAAGATGCCTCCAGCAGAATGAGAGCTGCAGATTTTAGACCAGAGCTGCAGCACCCCACCTATGATGCACGTGCAGCTTTGGTGGGAATACATCCCTCTCTTTGATCCCGTTTGCCCCATTCTTCTCCTCTCTTTTCCAAGTCTGCCATGGTAAATGGAGGTGGCAACCTGAAAACCACCTCTGTCTCACAGGAACACTCCAGACACTGGACTGAGCTCAGCCACCTCACGTTCCAGAAGAAAACCCCAGGAACAGCATAAAAGAGGCAAAGAGGTGGACAAAGGAGCTCCAACATAATCACAGTCAAAAAGCTGAGCCAGCTACAAGCGATAAACATCACCCACTGCCAGAAGAGCAGTCCTAACTCAGGGGAGACCCCTGCAGCACCAGCACATCCCCCAACCCCTCTCCACACTCCCTTGGCACTCACCTGGCCGCAGGACCCTGATTTCCAGCAGGTTGGAGGTCCTGTCCGCCAGCCTCGTCCAGCTGCTGTTGTAGTTCTTCCTCCAGAGCTCGGCCACGCACTGGTACTTGCCGGCCTCGGTGTCGCTGGCCCTGCTGATGCTCAGGCGCACGTTGTTGCTGGACTCGGCCTTCTCGATGGCGGTGCGTGTGCGGAAGGCCGCGGCCCTGTCGCCCCACTGCACGCCGCCATCGCGCGTGAAGGTGACCAGGTCGTGGAACTCGGTGCTGCCCGCCGGCTGGAAGCGCCACGTCACCGACACCGGCACCCACGACGGGTAGTGCGGCTTGATGATGCACTGCAGGTCGAAGGACTCGTTGTAGGTCACGCCCGGGGTGCGGGAGATGGCGGTGACAGCAAATCCGGCCTCTGTGGGAAGAGAGGAGAGGGCTCTGAGACACCTGCCCGAGGGGGCCCTGCTGTCAGCATGCAAAAGCCAGCGTGGTCATCCAGTGGTGCCATCAGCCACTCGAGCTGTGTCAGCTTCTCATTTGTATGGCCAAGTGAGGTGAAAAGCAGAGGCAAAAACACAAAAGTGGTGACGGCCTGAGCAGCAGTGACTGCCTGAGTGAGCACGGGCTGCAGCCATAGTGGGATTGCCCTTGACTTCTGCCCAGAGCAGTGAGATCCCCTGAGACACGGCCTCTGCAG
The DNA here is from genome assembly GCF_017590135.1 of Pyrgilauda ruficollis. Taxonomy (NCBI): domain Eukaryota; kingdom Metazoa; phylum Chordata; class Aves; order Passeriformes; family Passeridae; genus Pyrgilauda; species Pyrgilauda ruficollis. The sequence goes on from NW_024526600.1 coordinate 6,601,812, forward strand.
GCTGCCAAAACCCTGTATGGAAATGCAGCAGCACAATGGCAAGGGAGAGCACCTGGCAGAGCAGCTACTCAGCACCAGCCCCCTGTGATTCACATCCACCTCTTGGGCAGGGGGTCCCACCCTGTCCCCCAACCCAGGTCTGCGTCTGGCGGCTGCAGCTGGAGGAAAAATGAGGAAAACAAGAAGTAGCATCCTTCAAAACATGCATTGCAGAGGTGGCAATGGTTACAAAACCCCAGGATGGAGGCAAACTGAAAGAGAAGCTGGTTGCTCCTGTTCTTCACACAGCACAGCTTTTGTTCTCTTCCAGATCACAACTCCAGGACAGCTTTATGCAGTTATTGTCTCGTGTCTGCCACTCTGTATGCTGGTCAATACACTTTGACTTGTCTATCTCCAGCATTCTGTTTGTTTAGAGGAGTTGAAATCAGCAGTCTATTAGTAATTAAAAGGTAACATATTCCAGTTAGCCAGTCAGGCTTACATATTCAGGCAGAGTATTTCCATTGCTCATTTGAACCAAGCTGCAGAGAGAAACATTTTCTTCTCTTCCAATCACTTCAGTGTGGCCAGCAGACTCAGCAGGGACCTTGTTCTCTTCTGCCAAGGTCCCCAAGAAGTGCTCCCCTCCTCAGAGGCTCCATGGGGTGTCCCACATGGGCTGACAGTTCCCCCTCTCCCTGACCACCCCAGCTCTCAGCGGAGCTGCCACTGCTTGAGGAGACCCCAGATACTGCACAGTCAAAAAAGGAACATCTTCTGGATCAGCATGGAGCTTCAGCCTGCCACTGGCTCGAAAAGATGAGCCAGGAGCTCCCTGCTGCTGCAGGCAGACCGGGCACAGCATGGAGCCCACCAAATCTGCTCACTTCCAGCAAGTGCCTCTGCAACCCCACGGCGTCACCGTGCCAGAGTTCCAGGATGTGTAATTACTGAGAAAACAGGTCAATCTTCAGGATTAAAGCTTCTCACAGCATGTCCAGTGATTACCCAGGAGACCCAGGCTGCCTCCCCTGCAGAGCTGTTGTGTCTCAGCCCCACATAAGCCCTCACCTTCAGACCCCCCTGCAGCCTTCCTGCCCCCTGTGTTAGCAGGCCCAGCTCAGAGAAACCCTGAGCCAGAGAAGGCCTTGGAAAGCCAACTTAATTTCACCAACACCAGCTGATTTCATCAAGTTTACTCTCCAGGTGGCCTGGACGCTTCATGAAGTCATGCAGAAGCCAGGTGTGTTTCTCAGGTCTTCAACTCCGTCAACATGGTCATGGCACTTAACAAACAAAAGCCCTTCCTCTTTTGGGACTTGGTACAAAAAGCGTAAAAGTGGATTGATTTTCTGTAAAATCTCCCTACAAAAATACACCACTCCCTCACCCCCTCCTTCTGTGGCCACACTGGGACTTAAGTCCGTGCCACACACTCAAGAGCCTCAGAAGTTCAGGAACATCTGGTCTCTTCTGTCAGCACATCTCTGTCCTCTGGCTCTTGCTTCTGAACCACCCTGTGGTTAGATCTGTGGGTTTGAACATCATCAGCTGAAGAGTTTCTTACCCCGGCAGGCTGGCAAACAATGAGACCTTAACTTGAAATGTGAGTGTCACTAAGTTTACTGCATTTTTTTTAGAACAGCAGTTTCTGAGGCGATAAACCTCTCTTGCTTTTTCTTAGTACCCTGAATTTGAGTTTCTCAGGACATTTCAAAAACATGAAGCTGAACAAAAAAAACCCAAAACCAGATTTATCAGCAAAACAATACTCAATAGTTCCTCTACTATATTTTTATGAGGCACTTCAGCTTTGCTAGTTAAAGAGACCTAGGAATTTCTTAGGACTAGACAGAACATGCTCAACAGCCAGTGACTGAGGAACGGAGGAGGTGGGACAACCTTTCCAACACATCTTCTGGAACTGCTGTGCACTTCTGAGCATCTTAAATTTTAACAAGAGCAGAAGTGACACATTTTAAAATCTCAGTGCTTAATCTCAAGACTTTTACAAGTGGCAGAGTAAAGGGAAGGGCTGACACTTGGGACTTGTAGCAAGCCAAATGCTGCTGACCTCATGAGGAAGACACCATTGAAACTAGATGAGAATCTTGCTTTAGTACTTTACAAAAGAACATCCCTACCTGCTTTTGGAAGCTATACAGAAAAGATTTCTAACTCCAGATAAAACAGCCTCTGAAAGGAGGTCAAAAGTAAAGGATAGGAAAGGAGGAAAAAAGCAAGATTTTCATCAGAATACAATATGACTTTCAAGTCTGGTCTCACACACATCTTGTCAAAACTTAAGATTAATACTTCAGAATACCAGTAAGAGCCACAAAATCCCCACCCTCCTGCCAAAATTTCCATCTTAACCTTTCAATAGAGCTCCCTGATTGTCTTAGTCTTGGCATTCTGAGAATCAGTGGCCTCATCGAAGCAGTCATCCCTTCTTCAGCCTTCTGGAGATCCCTTTTGGAACCAGCCCAAGAGGACCAAAGTAACTCACAATCCATGCACAATGTCAACCTCCCTACCTGCCCTCTCCTAAACTGATGTGGTTTCACTGTGTTGGAATAGAGGAGCCCCTTGGCAGAGCAGAATACCAGCAGCAATGATCCCAGGTACTGGTTCACTTTGGTCATGGACAACATTGTGGTTCTGGGCCGGCAGCTCAGTGCATCCTTGCAGAGGCAGCGAGGACCATTCCTGACTCATGCTTTCTGTCAAGAGATGCCCACCATTTCTGCTTTTCGGGCCAACAGATGCCCAGCATTCTGCACTCCTGATCTGGTGTGGGCAGAAGTAAGTTTTACCCAGGGCAGGCAAGGAGATTTTGATGTCCGTGGGCTGCCAATGGAGCACCACCACTGCACTGACCAAAACTCAGCTCCAGTACTGGCAGACTCTCTGCTCTGAAGGACACTTGAAGCCCTATAACTCTCCTCAGCCATTCCATGCTCTGCTCCTGCCACAGCCACCCCTCAGACTGCCCCAACACACAAGGGCGCATGCAGGCATTTTGCACCAACCTACAAGGAGCTGTGGGCAGGCTGCTGGGTGCCTCCATTCTGCTGGCAAGCAAAGACAGGAGCACTGAGAACATCCTCAGCGATCTGCAGGTGACCTCCTGGGGGACGGCCAGGCATGTGGGGGACTGCAGCCCCAGGGCCCCCCAGGCCTCAAGTACTCACCCAGAGCAGTGATGGACACCGGGGTGCTCGTGTGCCGCTCCCCAACCATCTGCCACTCCCCATCCAGCGTCCGTGTCCACTCGGCCACCCGGCACTCATAGTGGCCCTCGTCCGCCTTGACGCTGTTGAAGATCTCCAGGGTGAAGGAGCCGGGCCGCACCTGCTCCACCTGGATGCCCCCGTAGCTGCTGCGCTCCGCGTAGGCGGGGCCGGGGTGCAGGGTGCCCTCCCGGTCCAGACGCACGATCTCGCTGCGCCGGTTCAGCTTGTCCACCAGCTGCCAGGCGACCGAGAGGCGGCTCTGGGGCCCGAAGCCCGAGCGCACGTTGCAGCCAAAGCGCAGGCTCTCTCCCTCCAAGACATTGGTGGCGTTGTTGATTATCTCCAAGGAGATGCTGGTCTCTAAGGAGAGAAACGCATACACACAGGGGAGATGATACACACTCGCCACTGCTCGGGATGCAAGAAGGACGCTGCTGGCCAGAGACGCTTTCCACCAGGTGCAGGAAACTGCCCACGCATTTGGGTCCAGGCATGTCTTAACCTCATGCGTGACCACATCCAAAAACAGCTGGTGGGCAGCGAGCTGCTCCTGGTGACTTGCACACTCAAGGCAGGTGTAGGCCAAAGCTGGGAGAAATCTCTGCCTACGGCTCAGGAGACATTGCCGTGTCTTCTGGTCACCGGTCCGGGATGGGATCTTGGCAAAACTTGAGGGAATTTCTGTTGCTAGAGTATGCACTGCATGCAACTGGCTCTGCCAAAAAAAAAAAGCTTCCAGCACCCTGTGGCTTTTCCAATTCATGTCATCCTGATCACCATCTTGCCACCTCCATTCCTACCAACACCTTTTGGGAGAAGCTCTCCCAGACTCCCACTGATAGTGACACTATAGGTAGCTATCACTGTTTGGTAATGTTCAAAAAAAAAATCTGGCATCTTGAGCTTCCCAGAGGTGTAAGGCTTTGTGGCTGGTTTTTCAGAGATACTGAGTGCTGGTTACTCCTGCTGCCTTCCATCACAGTTATGGACACTTAGCACCCTTAAAAAAATAATCACATTTGTTCCTACAGCTGGTGATTTATCAAAGGCAAGAATCAAATCTGTCTGAAAGGTGGCTGGGTCTAGAAACAATACATTTTAGAAATTTGTCCAGTGCAACATTTCTAGCTAGAGTGATTTTCAAAGCCAAACAAATGAGACCAAATATTGGTAGGACAGAAAAGAAACAGAATTTCTTTTGGAGAAATGAGGAGGGAAAAAAAAAGCTAGAGGAAAGGGCTGCATTTCGCTACAAATCTCGGAGGTAGGAGGCCAATAAAGCACAAAATCTTCTTGCAGCTACCCTCTGCTTGGTCCAAGCCCACTGCCATGGCAGCCTGGGAAACCCATGCAAGGTTCACCATGCCATGGCCACCAGAGTTTCAGAGAGCAAAACAAGGAATGAGTCAGTGGAATCTCTCCTCTCAACCTATTATTTCCGTATTTACCATGTTTATCTCACAAATATAAAAGACATTCAAGGCAAGCCTCGAGTTGTTTTCACCAGAGGAGCTGACACACAGTGACCAGGACGGAGCTCCACACTGAAGAGCACAGCGCCTCAAGCAGCACACCTGGTTTCTTCCAGTACAGCTGTCTTGCAAGACAGCTGAATCACCATCACATAACAGCCTGCAGGAACCTAGCAGCTCCTAGGGTAAACCAAGGCCAAGCTGGTCTCCCCACTATGCCTGCTGAGCACTTTACAGAGCACCCAGCTCCCTGCGGAGCAAGGCCAGGAGCGAGACATGAGGAGCAAGTCAGAGGCTGTCACATGTACCTTCAGCTCAAGAACGGAACTGCCAGCTTGGTGTCATTACAAGGTGGGGGCATGACTCCCCACCTATCAACCTGACACACATCCCTCCTTTTCATCTCCTTCCCAACAACAGAAATACATCTTGCCAGTACGGATTCCAAGCCCGAACAGCACGTGAACTCTTTTCCTCCCTCTCCTGTACTGCTGTGGTCTGGGCACATCACATCTTTGCCAGCTACCTACCCAGTACAGCAATGCCCCCAGGACGGGATGGACACACCCCTACTTACTGAGTGGCATGACAGTGATGGGGATGTTCTTTGGCCGCTTGCTCTCCTTGTCGATGAAGTCCCCCGTCACGGTCTTCTCCCGCTCGGTCACCCGGCAGTTGTACTTGCCGCTGTCCTCCAGGCGCAGGCGGTAGATCTTCAGCACGAAGACGTTGTCGCTTTCTTTGGCCACCTTGAGCTGGCCCAGGGCCTCGCGCTGGGCAAACTCGTTGTTGAGCACCGGCACGGCGTTGGGTCCCAGGCTGGCGATGAGGGAGCTGTTGAAGGCCCAGGAGATGGAGAAGTAGCGGTCGGGGACATTCTGTGCCTCCAGGATGCAGCGGAACTCCACCGGCTCGCCCACGATGTACATCCGCTTCTCCGTCTCCAGACGGACACTGAACTCCTTGTCTGGGGAGAGAGACTCGTGTCAGGATGGCAAAGCCCACCAGGACAGCCAGCACCCCTCGTGTCAGGTGTTTACAACTAGCTACTCTCTGCATAGCCAATATCCCTCAGACAAGCACATCCAGAGGTAAAAAGTTAGGGACTTGTTTTTGCTGTGGGAGACCAGATGTACTGTGCTGCCATTGAGCCACCTTCTTGCCCATCAAGCAAAGAGCAAGCAAAGGCTTCCTCAGTCACATCCCTGTCCTCCAGGTAGCAGTTCTGGAGCATCCAGTACCACTGTGGAACGTGACCTGGAGTCTAGTCCTACTCCCACCCTGCTCAGCCAGAGTCCAAGAAGCAGAACCTTTGGGGACATCCCAGAGGAGCAAAGAGCTCAAATGGGTTTTCAGATCCTTAGCAGGAACCTGTGCTGAGGGCTAGGAGAAGAATTTTGACTTGTAAATGGACCTTGTGCGATACAAAAGCCCTTGCTGAAATTTTCAGTTTTATTCCCTGCTATATCATTCTTACCTCCTAACTTACCAAGATCTTCACTCTCTGTGCTAGCACTGAGTGCTTAAGAAGTATGTTTTAGCTTCTGTGCCAGTCCCAGATACCTGACCACGTCAGGAGACAGGGCCTGCCACCCAAGCCCCCTTGCTGCCCTTTGCTGACACTTCCCTTGGCTGCAGGCAGTGCCTGGGCCCTCCCTTGCCCTGTTTCACCCTGCCAGCAGCCCCCCAGGTGGGGCACATGGCAAAGCAGGGAGCCAGACCCCAGCCACCTAACACGGCACAGCCCCATTTTCCATCTCCTCCCACTGCCCAGCCCAGGGAGAAGAGGCAGAGGAGACACTGACCAGTGGCTTGCACATTGACGATGGCGCCCTGGGAGCGCTTGCGGGTCATGGCGTACCAAGAATCGTCCGGGTCCTGGATCCACTCCGCTGCCTCGCAGTAAAACTCGCCCTGGTCTGAGGGGTGGAGGTTGTAGATGGTGAGTTTGGAGGTGGTCTCCCCAACCTTGTCCAAGCGCACATCCCCCGTGGCCTGTCGCTGGGCGTAGGCGCTGCCGGCCCGCAGGACGAAGTCGCGGCTGAGGGAGATGATCTCGACGGGCGCCTCACTGCCGCGCTGCCGGTACCACGCGATGGAGACGTGGCTGTGCTGGGCTGTGCTCTTGGACACCTCGCACTTCAGCTCCAGGGAGTCGTGCTCCACCTTGTTCAGCGTCTGCGGGATCGCTGTCACCCTCAGCGAGTCCGGGATCACTGCAGCAGAGCAGGACACAAACAGCCCAGAGTTAGCAAGGCCAAAATGCTGAGGGTAAAGGCCAAACACCTTAACAGAGCTAGGGAGAAGTTTCTTTTCACAGTTGCAATTAAACATTAAGAATTAGCAAGGCTGTGTTAACTCACATTCTGCCCCTAGGAAGAAGAGAATCACCTCCAAAGCCCTTGGCTGGGAAAGACCACAATCTGCAGCACAAACTCCAAGTGTGGTGCTTAAATTCCTGCTCAGTGGGCCCAGCAACTGAACAAGGTTTTCTGTCATGCTGCAGAGCAGCACAGTTTATTGCATCCATTTCCCATCAAGGCATTTTGTCACGAGAAGCGTCTCCTCCACCATGTGTCCCCCAGCATGTTCTGTGACCCTCCTCTTGCCCACATCCTTCAGCCACTCCTCAGCCCTGGTATGGTCTTCACCCCTCCTCAGTCACTGGTGGGGCCAAGTCAAACATATTCAGTTCCTTTAATCTTCCCTTATAAAAAAGTCAGGAGATCAAATACCCTTCTCCATAGTTTATATTGTTTCCTCTTTTAATGACCCCCTCAGGCTAAAGGAAGGGGTTTCTGCATTCAGAGGGAACTGGCTCCTCTTAGGGCAGCAATACAATTGCACCCTGACCAGTGCTCACTCCCAGGACACAGACACCTCAAGGCAATTGGTAGTAAAACTGCTGGCTACTTTTCCAGCTGATTAACCAGAGCAAAGGAAGTATAGCTGCTAAAATCAGGAGGAAAACCAAAAACTGCAGCCCTCCAACCTTGCTGGGATTTAAAGAGAGGTTTTACCACCAGAAGATGAGACTTTTTAATAGAAGCCCTTCTAGACTTTGCTGTCTCAAGGAGCATCACGTGGAAAGAAGAATGTAAACCTTCTCCCCAGCTCTGCAGGCAAGGCAGTGTTAGTGAGCCTGTTAATGCCCACGGTTTTGCCACATACCAGTGGAATATAATTAACACATCTCAGTTTGGTTTCATTGACAGCTCTGGATGGCTTGACAAAATTAGCTGAGCTGCCAGAAGCTGCATCTGTTTCATTCAGGCACTGCTACAGAGAGCAATGAGCTGAAGTGAAGACAACCACTGGGATTATTTATGGCAGAAAAGTCAAAATCAGAAGAGGGCAAAGAAAAAAAGGAACAAGTTGGGAGTAAATGAGAGGGAAATCTTCCCACATTCAGTCCAGATGGGATCATTTTCTTTTACTACACGTTCACCACCCAAGTTACTGCCTGACAGGAAAAGTACCTTGTAAGGCTGCTTACACTGCAGTCATTGTCTGTCCCTGTCACCACCACATGTCTTCTACTCCCTCCCTTCCCTCCCCTCTCTCACTGGAATCCCCATCCCCTGCTTGCTGGCAATAGTTTCTGGCCACGATCCTTCTTACTTCACCTTTCCCCTTATCCCTGTCTACCAACAGTGGTGACAGCAACAACTAACCTTGCCAGTTCACAGTGCCTGCACAACAAGCTTTAAACTTCTCATTTCAAACCTTACTGAGTAATTTTCACAGATGCACGGCTCCTTTCTCTTTGCCCTCCAGCCATGGGCTCTTACAACTTCTCCTATGTTATTTAAATAAATTAAGCCTCATCATCATCTTGCTGGAGTGACTTTCCTGAGGAGATGCTTTGAACGCAGAGTCTCTGTGCAACAGCTTATGGGATGAAAGGAGGCACATGTGAAGGAAATGTGCCCCCTCTCTCCCCTGGTCTGAGAGCCCTGCATTCCCCACCAGTTCCCTGTGTGTCCCCCAGCCCTGCTCAGCAGCACAGCTGCTCCCTGGGTAAGCACAGGGAGCTGCTGACCCCAGGAGCCTGTCTGGCATTGCAGGACAAGCCAGGTCATGCTCTAAGAGGGGACAGACACTTGGCCTGCCAGACATGGAGCTGCCCACTTCCCAGGTGTAATACAATGGGAAGCCTATCTGAAGGCTGGGTCTCAGGCAAGCACTTGCCACACCATTTCCTGAGCAGGCTGGAGGCTAGCACAGACATCATTTTGCCAGCTGGAACCATGACTTTGTATTTCCAGGTCATAACCCAGCTGGAGGGTTAGCATCCTTTATCCCACATTGGCAAGTTTTTGCAAAGTGCACTCCTGGAGAAAAATCAGGAGGTGTCAGCGTGTGGTTAACGCTGTAATTTAACTGTGGTAACACCTGACACACTGTGCTGCATTCCTCCTGCTACTTTACTTAAAAAAGCCAACCAAGATCCTCCTGGTTAGAGGAACTGGCACGACCTTTTGGGTTGCACACAGCCTTCAGGCTGTGGTCTTACATCAGCATGGCAAGGGCATATATTCAGTTAGTGCCACCTTCCTAACCAGGAGGACTTGACACTTGTTTGATAAATGAAAGCCCAGTTTTCCAAGGATCAGACGATCAGGGAGGAACAAGCCAGCCCCTGAGGTGGCTGGGACAGCGAGGAGGCTCTGTGCTTCACACCATCACTCTCATTCTTGGCCAGTGATGCACAAACAGCTGTTTTATTTACACTGTAAGATATGCCTCGGTGCTGTGTTCAGTCAGGGGGGAAGTTGGCAGGAGAAGAGAAAATGCAATACCCAAGGCACAGACCCCACTGGCCTGCACCAACCAGGGGTAACTGAGAGGGGACCTCATCTATGTATGCAAGTGTCTGAAGGGCAGGTGTCAAGGTGGTGCTGAGCAGTAGGAGGAGAGAAACATGAGGAAACACTTCTTTTCTGTGAGGATGACAAGAGCATTGAAAGAGACTGCCCAGACAGGCTGTGAAGGCTCCTTCTCTGGAGATACTCAAAAGCCTTCTGAACTCAATCCTGAGTAATGTGCTTTGGGGGACTCTGCTCAAGCAGGGAGATTGAACAGATAATCTTCAGTGGTCCCTACCAATCTCACCCATTCTGTGACTCCATGTGACAAGAGAGCTACAGGCATGGCTTAGCCCATCAGGCTGGAGCAGACTAGGGCTGCAAGTCACAGAGAAAAAAGGGAACACCACAAAGGTGCTCACCAGGGCAGGACAGAGCATGCAGGATGTGCATTCTCAGAAGAGAAGTTCCTCCCAAGCCAGTCACCCCGCTCAGGTGTCACAGACATCAGCTTGCATATCAGGACACGAGTGAGTCTTAGCACAGAGCTCACCTGGGATACCTGGCTCTGCTGCCAGCCACCCACACTCATCCTGCAGCCAGCTGTCACAGCAAGCACCAGGGCTTCTGGGGACACTCTGCAAGCTGAGCTCCACTTGAAAGCAAGGACAAGCTTAGATGAGAGTCACCTCCCTGTACGAAAGGGAGCAGAGCCACACCTGAATCAGTGCCAAGTGGGATGCTGCAGGACACATCCTTTTGCTCCTTCTTTCTCACCCAGCTCCTGCCTGTTTCTCCTCTCTTCTCAATGCCTCATCCAAGCAGCCTTCTCTGCACTTCCCCCAGCATCCAGCTTTGCTTCCTCTTTGTCCCCAAACACAAGTCTATCCCTCTGCAAGTGTCAGTAGAACTCCCTTCTCTCCAGCATCAAGGTTAGGTTTGGCAGCAAGCAGCTGGACAAGGAGAGGAGTGACTGAAAAGCAATTCCTGGCAGCAAATCTACTGTGCTATCATCCCTGAGCCAGTCACAGCTGACGGTTCTGAGCTTGTACATACAACACTTAAGAGCAAGGAATACAGCACTTCCTATGAGTCCCCAGGCCACAGGTCACTGCAGAGGGTGCTGGACGGGCTGCTGAGCACAGGGTGCTCACAACCACCACCACATTCTGAAAGCTCCTAAAATATTAAATATAAATATTTCCACTAGAGGGTGTCAGGGACTCAGCCAGGGAGAGTCCCCGGAGGAGGAGCTCAGAGCTGCTCCCCACTGGCCAGGGCAGCCCTCCTCAGGAAGCCTGCACACCCAGTCAAACCCACCTCAAACGCACACACATCAGTAACACACCATCAACGAGAACTCAGCTAATTATGGCAAATTTCAGGACAAGGAACTGGCTTACAGTCTCCCAGAAAACAGGTAGGGAGGAGAGACTAGAGTTCCCAGGTGTGCACTTGGTGCACACCTCAACACACTTTTCTCCAACCTCCAGGCTTCCAGCAGCTTCCAGTGCCATGGTGAAATCTGCCCACACACACAAGGATGATCCAAGTGTCTCACTTTTCCCCAGGCTGGCTCTGGTTCATCCTTGGGTCTCCAAAACCCCAAACATCTCCAAGGGGTAGGTTATGAAAGCTTTTATGAGCCAACACAAAGCAGAGATCTATCAGTGTTTTCTCTACTCCCAGGCAAGGCAGCAAACCTGCCTGAGACTCCCTTTCCTTGCTAAGAGATGCAGGAGGAGCATCAGGCTGGGAGCCAGAGGCTGGTGAAACAATGCTGTGAAAATCACTTAGCACCACAGCAGCCTTACACTTCAGGCTCTTCAGGAGTAAAACAACTTAGATAGGCTACCCAATACAGCTGGACCACCTCAGGGCCACTGCAGAACAAGCAAAACCCAGCAATCTCTTCTTCCCTTGGATTTCCTTACAGCTTTTACCCACTGTTACACTTTAGAGACTCTATGGAGCTACCCAGTGCTCCCAGCTGCCTGCTTCATGCCACCTGGACAGAGCTAAGCTTACCAAGTATCAGGTAAGCTTAGCTCTGAACTATTGATCAGGTGAACTATTAATCAGGTGAACTATTTAGGAAGAAAAAACACATGTATTCCCTACCCCTAAGAAGCTGTTTCTGGCTAAGACATACACCCTGGATTTTGCAGGGAATTAGTGCAAAAGATATGTCTCCATCTGCCCCACACATCTTGTTTCCCCATAGGGATCACAGCTCAGCACCAACAAACCTTCCAAAGCCCTCCAGCTGTGTGTGCAAGACAGAAAACAAAATGCTCAAAGCAATGCCAGAGCTACCCTGGTGAAGCCAGAGGTGAGCACTGGGAGGCACCTGAATGGCAATGAGGGTGGGAATACAAGGAACTGGAACACAGTGCTTTGTTATCACACTCTGCCAAATCTGCTAACCCTTCTGTGGCCACCCATGCCACCCCAGGGAAGGAGGGAGGGTCTGCCACCAGAGACACAGGAGCAGCTGGAAGGGATCTGTTGTCTCCCAGTCACTGGAAGCTCTCAGGGATGCATCTTCCCTACAGCCCTCCCCCACAGCACTATTGATTCCTATTCCGTACAGGATCCAGGTACGTGTGCAGGCGTACAGTGGGAGGGAAGGGGTGGTGGTAAGACAGGAGCAGTATCTAGATTAGCAGTGTGATCCTCTGGAGCCCTCCTGCCTGGCAATTAGCTGTACATGCTGCTCCATACCTGCTGCAGCACCAGGCACTCCTCCCTGTCAGTCAGGAGCACGTGTAGAGACTTCAGCAGGGAGGAAACACACACCCTGTCACGCTGCAAAACTGATGAATGTCACCTTTGCAAGGGGGAAAAAAATCTGAGCTGATCACACCACTGGTAGCATCTCTTTAGCTTGTTTTATTTTTAAGTACCAGCTAGAAACTCTCAGGTGGCTGCAGGCACAGGAAAGCTGTGTTTCTATTGCTGCTGCCTGTAAGTTCCCTCCATTGCCCAAGGTCCTACCTGAGGACCAGAATTTGAGACGTAAAACCTACCACCCCAAGAGGTATTTTCACTGTGACTGAGAGTGCAGGGTCTCTGTGCAGAACCTTCCCTCTTCTCTTCCTTGCCTACCAACATATAGCCACAGGCTCTGCCTACCACAGGGAAAAACAAGTATTAATAGTCTGGTTGTTTGGGGATTAATTTCCTTCAGCAAAGCCCCTTCTGCACTGAAAAATAAGGATAGTTAAAGGCAGATAAATACTAGCAATTAACTAAACTAAAAAAGAAGTCATACACTCTTCTCTGAAACTGCGAATTCCTTTCAAGGTCTTGCAAGACTCTTTAGGCCACGCTACTGCCGTGGCTAAAGAAAAGCAGACAAATATACTTTTCATCTTCATGGAAGTATCTAAATCTTATTTTAAATGACAAGTTTAACAACAAAGTCACTTTCAGCTGCAACTCAATCCAGAAACAGATCGTAAAGCACTGAACTTGGTCTCACTCGTATCACTGCAACATCCTATGGTAAGAGCAGGAAAAAAACAGAATAAAATAACACATCCCCAGGATGCATGCTTGCAGCTCTTTTAAAAGGGCAGTTTGCTACTGACTGAGCTGCTGGCAGAAGACAGGAGGGGAGCTGAAGAGTTAAGTGAGACAGCATGGCAGTTGTTTCACAGCAGCAGTAATAAATCCTCAGATTACAATGGTATCCTTGTTGGTACATTAACGACTGCCTGGAATGATTATGCCAATAGAAATGCATCTCCCAATGCAACTGGGTGAGCCCAAGCAGCAAGTGAGAAAGGGCACAGGAAAAAAACCAAACAGAAGTAACTAAAGTAGAAGAAAGGGGAGAAGAGAATCAGACAGAAGATGCAAAAAGTGGAAATTAGGTCAGCTTTCTTGACTCAGGGCCTGAACTTCTCCGTGCCTGTCAAGGGCTCCACTTGTCACATGTCCAGCCCACCCATCTGAGGCTGTGGCTGTGCTCTCTCCCAGGCAGTGGCAGAGGGCCCCACTGCACAACCTGCTCCATGTCTCCACAATGCCCCTTGCAAGAGGTACTTCCCGCACATCTGAGCTCTGTGAGACCCCCCCCAAATGTCATGGACAGAAGCCAGCACAAACCCACCCCAGGCACACAGGACAGCAATGCTCTCCCTGCAGCTTCCCCAGCCCCACACAAACCCACCAGGGGCTGGCAGCAGGTACCCCAGGACCTTCTCAGAAACCCCCTCCCTGTGCACCCAGGGCATGTGTGCAAGGGGAGCAGATGTGCTCAGCTCCAGTTCTGCCTTGTCCTTGAGTGACCTGGGAGAGCTGAAGCTTTCTGAACTTCTCACAAGTGCTTCAGCTCCAGGAAAAAGGATATCTGCCCACCTCGTTTGCCTTGGGCTTTACTCTGGGGCCCCAGAGATCTGAACAGCACAGCGCTGTTCAGATCATTCCTTTAAGTGGGATGCCCCTCCAAAAATGCTAGCCCCCTGACTGCTTTGGGTGCAGTGTGGCAGGTGCTGGGAGCACACTCACAGCCCCTGCCCTCAACTAAAGCTGCTTTTGGGAACAGCAGAAGCCAGGCTCCTGCTAACAAGCTCCTTCTCCTCTATCCACCCCTATCCCAAAGCATCCCAAGGTGCATCTGGTTATTAGGACAGCTAATTTAGGTGGAAAAGTTCAAGCGACCTCATTAAAATGAAAAAAAAAGAGGAGAAACCAGAAAGGGGTGGTAAAAGGACAAGGCAGCACCCAGCAGTGAGAGTCATCATTTGTTCATTAAGCAAAAATTATCTGGAGCATCAGTGGAGCGAACCCTGATGACAGCAGCCCAAAGGGCAAAGACATTAAGGACAGAGAGGCAGCCAAGGAGTGCCATGAGCTGGGTGTGTGGCAGAGAGCACAGGATTCATCCCTGCTTCCATCTCCCAGCCAGCTCAGGGAAGAGAACCTTTATTCCCTCACACATGCACACTTTTTTTTGCAATCCTGCTCTGAGAGGTAGATGCGCTCTGCAGGGACTGTGCAAATCAGCCTGCAAGTAAAAAATAGCCTTGAGGAGGTGGCAGAGATGACACCCAAAAGGACAGGGATGTTTGCTTCTCTGCAACAAGGGAACTTGTGCTTGGTAAAAAGCTGTATGTCCCTTTGTGATTACCCAGCACTTGGCAGGAGGTGGTTCCTGGACAGGCTCTGTGGTCACAGAACCCCCAGACGTGATCCAGGCACACTGTGGCACTGCCCTGCTCTCACAGCTCTCCCAAAGGTAATGCTCACACCCTGGCTCTGCTCTGGGTGACACTGGCCTTGGGACTTGTCCCTGCCCCAGCTGCTGTGCTCAGTGACACCTGGCCAGCCCACCAGCCCAGCCCAGCCCCACAAGCACCCCACAGACCCCTCCAAAACAAATCCTGGGGGAGACACCCAGGGAGGGCAGCAGCGGGCTGCAGACCCCCATGCGCCACACCGGCCTCTCACCTGTGGAGGAAATAATCTCCAGCAGCAAGCCTGGTGAGACAGACCCCAAATCCCTCCTCTGCCTCCCTCCCTGCTCCACAATCTCACCTCTGTGAGGGTTTAGCTCTCCCGCTGATCCCGAGCACCAGCAGCTACCGCAGCTTAAGGCAAGCCTAAGCCACTGCAAACACGAGGGCAGAGCGCGCCAGCACGCAACTCTTCCACCGAGGGTTAAGCTGATGTGTTTTACTTAACAGCACTTGGGAGCTAAGAGCAGGGATGTGGGAATTTGCTGTGGCTTAAACCAGCACAGGGCAACCTGCTAAGCCACAGCCTCCTGAAGCCTGCAGGACAGGCAGGGAAAGCAGAAAGGGAGCAAACACGGAGCAGCCCAGGCTCTTCTGAAGCTGTGCAGGAAACACTGTCTTAATGTTTTACACCTCTGAAGGTGAAGTTAAGACATGACAGAAATAGGAAGCTTAGAAAATCCTCTTTTCTCCAGTTTTTTGAAAAGTCTGATTTCATCCCACCTAGTGCACTTAGGCAGGCAGGCAATACGAGCAGCTGAACAAGGAGAGTCATGTAGTATCATTTCAAAACACATCCCAGGCCACATTCTCCCCAGCCTGTAATCATGTTTGTGGTGCTTTATAGTCAGGTAAGTCACCCTTCTCAAAAATCAATTTTCAAGGAGGATTCATTCTCCTCTACCTCGGCTATGCAAGCAACAGCAGGAGATAAGAGTGCAAGAGCTGCTTTCAGAGATTAGTGCCCCCACTTCAAGAGCTCGCAGAGATCACACAGGAGGTCAAGGTGTGCACGTGAGAGCTGTTTTTCCTTCACTAATTCAATAATGAAGGTTTTGAGACCAGCAAGCACTTTCCTCCCATCTGCCTTTGGGCACCTAACCTGTCCCTAGAGGTGCAAAGCCCACGATCACAACTTCCAGTATCCCCTTCTGTCCTACTCCTTAGGCTCAGCAGTGCTTTATTTCTGCCTCCAGGGCAAGACAACACAGACCAAGGCACACTTGGGAGGTGGTTTTTGCAAGCAGAATCAGAGTCTTTCCCCTCCAAAACCCACTATTCTGCTGAACACACAAGAATGGAGCATTTCAACCCTCACAAGCAAAGTACCAAAGAAAGCACAGAATTAGGCTTTACTCTCTATTATTACAGCTAAAATTCCTGTTCAGCCCAGGTCTGGGTCTCAAGTTCCCATGGAAAGACAAAGAGAGAACACTGGCATCCTGATGCACAGACAGGGAAGGACAGAATCACAATCCTTCACATGCAGATTACTGAGAGACACAGGATAGTTAATAGGTAGATGAGAAGAAGTTTTGAAATCTAAGGCAAAAACCAAACCCATACAAACTAAGACAGTGGAAATCCTTTCTTCATCTATTAGTCCTGTTTAAAGCATGGAAATTTTTTGTAACATATTACACAAACATACATCTTCACCAGACAATAACCATCTAGTGAGCCACAAAGCCAGCATGAGCTGGAGGGATTTCTGGAAGCTGGAAGGAAGGGTGGTGGCTCTTCTGCATATTTCCAAGCTGCTTTCTTCCAACAAGGTTTTGGCAGGTCAGAACTGTTACTCTGAAGCTGGCACCCTCATAATGAATGAAAGGCACAGTCTGGCTCTTGCAGGATGGAGTCCAAGTTCCCCAGCCACAAGGACCACCTGCTCTTCTCCTTTACTAGAAACTGAAGAAAGCAGAATTAAGATGAATAAAGCAAATTCAGCCAAACTGCTGACAGCCTTCTGCCATCTGGTCAAGATAGAATAGATAAAACAAGGTAACGTCCACTTCTGCAAATCTGGTTTCTTGAGGAGTTTATTTTCTACTGTACTTCTGCAGTTTGGCCTCTGACTCTCATGGCCATGGTCACCTCTCCTCTCCAAGCTTTGTCTAGTTCGGCTGGTGGTAATTTGAGGGACAGAGGATAAGTAAAAGGGAGGTGAAATGGCTCTGTTTGAAACCTTTTGGCTTTCCAGACTGCAAAAAGTGTAATTGTGTAGCAATGAGCTAGTCTGGAAAAGCTAATGTGGCATGTACAACCAGCTGACTTCCTGCCTGAGAGTGTCTGGCATCTCTGTATTAGTACCTTTTAATAAATGAGTTTATTTCTATATGCATTGATCTCAGCAGCACAGACAGGCCACTGATGGTTACAGTCAGAAGGGAAAGCTCAGTCTTCCAAAATACAGGTAGGTCTCCTACACCACAGCGCTCCAAGTTTTCCAGGACACCCCAAATCCTTTGCAGGAGACTGTGGGCATTTAAAAATAACTGTTCAGGAAATAAAACTCTCATTAAAATAAGGAGAAGATGCTTTTGGCACACCTATCACTAACCCAAAGGCACACAGTGCATCAAAGCAGTGCATTAAGAAACCCACTCAAAACAGTAAAGAAAATAAGCCATGAAATAAACTAGTAAATAGGAAGTTTCCGTGATGTCTCCAGTGCAGGATCAATAGCACTGACTCCAGCAGAATTCAGCATTTTATTTATAGGGCCTCCACCCTTCTCCTGGTGAAGCCTCTGAATGAGGGCCATGCAGAGCTGACACACTCCTGTCCCCAGACCCACAGACAGCTCGAGTTTTCCCACTCTGTGCTTCTCTCACCATTGCATCTGAGTGCAAAAGGCCCTGCAAGCTGCCAGCTTCCCAGCTGCTGCTCCCTGGCCTGCAGGTAAATGGCAAAATGGCCAGCATGAAGCATTTCACTTAGGCTGCTCCCCAGGAATGCCCCGGGCAGAGGTAGGCTCTGGAGTTTAACTGGCTGAGACACCCAGGGAGAAAAGCCTGGGAACAGCAGCAGACACTCTGCTGGCTGCTGTCAGCTCAGCAGATGGAGGAAAGCACTCCATAATGGAAACACCACCAGCTCACATCAGCCTGAAATGACTCTGGAGCAGAAGGAGGGTGAGGGAAGTTCTAAGCAGTTACAGGAAGAAGGATCTCTAAATGTGCTGGGCTGCTATGAAGAAAAAACGAGGAAGCAAGACAAAAGGTAATCCTTTTGACAAGAGTCTTCAGGGGGGACAGTATCTTTTTCCATCTTCACCTTTTGTACCAGCCTCTGGCTGGTAAATGTTCTCAGGTTAACCTCTTCCTACAGATATTTAGGCTTCCAGAGGAGACAGCACCACCTGGCAGTGTAGTTAGGTCCCATCTAACTTCAGCAAGTGGCCACTACTTTGAGAATGGCTAAAGTTCTCAAAATGAGAGGGAAGACAGCAGCTCAAGAATAAGTTCCACAGGTTTCATTAAATAGCTGGAGAAGCAGAAGAGATACCCACCACATGCTAATATTTCTCTGTGGAAAACAATGAAATGTTTGGTCAACTTTAGACACCAAAGAAGTCACCTGGAAAATAACCATTGAGGTATTGCAATCAGGGAAAAGCAGCAACCACACTTTTTTAGATACTTAGCAATTCAACCAGGAAGCAAAACCCACAGGAAACCAATCTTCAGTAGTTCTTCTGCCCACATTTATTCTTCTTTCTTTTATAAAAATCTAGAAAGTTAGCACTGGTATCAGCATTCTATCCTGTCTAAAACAAGGGACCCACTCAAACAAAAAAACCCACTGAAGGCAGACTCAAGAGCCTTGTTTTGTGGCACAGCTAGGACACATCCTCCCTTCTTGCTTACCACTGTTTTGTTCCCTGTAACAAAGCAGGACAGTTTTGAAGGCTACCAGACTTCAAATCACAGCTAAATTCCTATAAACACAGCCTTCAAAAAGGAAGGGAAGAGCTTTAGACTGTTCCTTTTCTTCTGTTACGTTAAAATGGTACGAAGGTGTTTTTTTCCTTTTTCCACATAATTATTCTGGTGGGGTTTTTTGTATTCTAAAACCTTTGCTTGAGCACATTAGGTATTCAAGTCTCCTGTGCCCTGGCAAGTTCAAGGGTGACTGAAGAACTAGTGGAACCATGACAGCACAGATGGGGGAGAGGGGAAATCAATACATAAGGGAAGGGAGCTGCAGTCAGACTCTTACAGCTCCCATTAACACTTGGGACACTTGGGAAAGAAATTCCTTGGGAAAGACTCTCTTACCTGTGGCCTGTTAGCAGAGATGGCCACACCTGAGGCTCCAAACAGCTCTTTTAGCCTGGCTCTTTGAAATGCCACCTCTCTACAGCAAAACAGACTATACAGCAACATTGTACACTGCTGCCCCAAAATAAGCAAGGAAGGGATTTAAAAAAAACCCAAACATCCTTGTTTAAGGAAAATGCTCATTCTTCTAGCCATCACTGAAAAAAAAACCCAAACAAAAACCACAACATAAAAGAGACAGAAAGCTATTTTCCCATAAAATTCATTGCAAGTTTATTTGAGTACTCAATCATCCTCAGACATTCTGGATCTATTAAGGTCTGGTTTATGCCAGAGAATTCCACACAAAGTGATTTCAGTAAAACTAATTCAGCCCCTAAGCCTTGCTGTTAAAACAGATATTTGTAGCAGACTTTAATCCATGCAGTTCACCTTGATAATTTCAGGAATTTAGGGCTATCTACAAAGGGGTGGGGGTAATAAGACTGTGGAAAAGATACACAGGCAGAGTGCAAAACTCACTACCTCACACATTGCAAGTGAAAAGCCAATTCCTTTCATGCCACCAATGCAAATTCAGCCCCCAAGAGTACCCAGAAACAGTATGAGGAAAATGTGAAGATTAAATTCCTAGGAGGCTGGCAAATGCTCCCCCCTTATCCACAGAGCTGCAGAGGTGCACACCACCACACTGAGAATGTGGAGAGCACAGCCTTCCACTGGCTTTGGGTAAGCCTGGCTTGGGAACTCTTTCCTATGGCCCACGAGATGTTTGCCTGTGGAAACACAGGCTGAGAGTGGGTAAGAGGCAGCCTCATCCCCGAGAAATGTGTCATATTCACCCTGAACACAGCAGTAGAGACAGAGTGGGTGGACGTGCAGCCTAACAGGGGCTACCAGCACTGCCTTGCTGAATTTCACCTACACCAGTCTCCTCCTACCTTTTTTTATTTTCTGCACTTATTTTAAGCAATTAGGTCCCTGTGATTCAACATTTTTCCTTTAAGGAAAGAGTCATATATCTGTTTTCCACCTCTAGAGCTCGTGGTGACTGCTGTGGTTTTGCCCTAGGTGCAGACTGCTGGGAGAACATTTTGAAACAAGACTTTCCACTGAACTATGAAGCACTGGCTCCCTCCTGGAAATGTTATTTCCACAGAAGGAGTGAGGCATGCATGGCTGGTGGATGGCATGCACTCCTGCTGGGAGTCAGGCACATCTTAAAAAATTGCTCCACTGGGAAAGGAGGAAAAGCAAGGTCAACAAACTCAGTCCTTCCCCATTTTGCAGTGCACAGCTACTCACGGAGATGGGCACCACTGGAGACCCCAGTCTGGTCTGGAGGACCCACATTCCTCCACCTGCCTGTCCATGGGTCAGACCTGACCTCCCAGAAATGCAAACACATCACACCTCCCCAGAGCAGAGCTTGACATCTTTGTCCATCAGAGCCATGTCCTACCAAGCCAAGAAACCTCCCATAGTGCCAAGGACCGACACAAAACCAGGTGACCACCTTACAAATCCTCTCAGTAGCCCAACAGGAGGTTGGCTCCTCCTTAGCAAGCGGGGTGCTCCATTCCTTCTTTCCCAAAATCACTGACCACTTCCATTGACACAGCAAAACAGACCGAAACAGGGCAGACAGCCCCCTGCAGCACAACACTTCTGGGTGGAAAATGGCAGGATTTTCCCAAGGTGTGATCAAATGGCTGTGGAACCCCAGGCAAGCATTGAATCACTGTCTCTCCAGTCTCCCTGCACCTGGAACAAAAGCCAGCAGTGCCCTGGGAGAGGCTTTGCTTAGTGTTCGTGCAGCAGCTCCTGACACATCCCAGAAAGGAAAGGCTGGATTGTAACCTACAGCCCAGAGATACACAAAAGGAGGACACCATCAGCTTTACACACTCAGGAAACTTCCCCTCACTGGGAAAATAATTGCAAGGCTTGGGCTATGTTTGTTTTTCCAAATCCCCCAGTGGCTGTCACATTATTAGAGCAGATTACAGAGCATCTCTGCTGACATGCTCAATCGCACACACCTGTGAAAACCTCTCATTTTCCTTTTAAATATTTCCCTCCTTCCTGTCTTCCACTTTTTATTATTTTCATTGTTTCTTCGCAACCTCATTTATCTTCAGAGTCAGCCATTTAGATTTTAATAAAAGGCTTC
The DNA here is from genome assembly GCF_017590135.1 of Pyrgilauda ruficollis. Lineage (NCBI taxonomy): Eukaryota > Metazoa > Chordata > Aves > Passeriformes > Passeridae > Pyrgilauda > Pyrgilauda ruficollis. Next base: position 6,623,009 of record NW_024526600.1, read on the forward strand.
ACTGTCTATCCCCTTTTTTCTTCAAAGGCCCCGATTTATTTTGCTGCCTCTTCTTGGTTCCCCCCAGCCTAATTGTTATTATTTTTAACCTTCAGTAGTTTCCTTTGCTTTCTTCTCCGTTCTAATCACTCTCTGCTCCTGTTTTCCCCTCTCTGTGCTAAGTCCCTTTCATCCCTCACCTCCCTCTCTGCCCCTGGCCAAGCATCCAATACACGCAGAGCAAGCGTAACCAAACATAAATATGAAAGGGATCATCCAATTTCAGCAAAATGCTTGCCCCTACCTATTCAAATATTTAACTTGCAATGACTAAGCCCAAGAAGATCATAAATTTTTTTTACAGACCTCTGCAGGTCTTTAATAAACCTCAGCCTGCACCTCGATGACAGCCAGAGCTGCAGTTGCTGAGCTGTTTCCTATGCATTACAGCAGATTTGCTCCAAGGTAAGCAAGAGGGACGCCTGGGCTCAAATTAGAAGCCAGGAGATTTCATTCCCCAGTTGCTGGTTTATTGAAATTCAATGCCTCCCTCTCACCTGATGCTTTGTTATGCTAACCCCTACCAGCCAGCAAAGATTTCCAGTCCATGGGGAAGGCAAGCAGCCACACTCCCAAGAATCCCAGGGAACTGCTCCTGCAGGTGACACTCCCATCAAACCTGGGAGCTGGTGCATCCTGCAGCGAGACCTGTGGCATTGACAGGGACTCCTGCAGGGTCCCACTGCCCAACAGAGGGGCCACTCCTCCTAAAGGAAGGTGCACATGGGGGTGTCACTGAAGGCACTCCATGCCAGGGGACACCAGGTGACGGCCACATCTTGCAGCAGGTTATGGCAAGGGCTGTGGGGAGCTCCTCGTGCCTTAAAGGGACAGGACCTCGTGGGGTTCTGAACCCCTTGCACAGAGCACCCATCAGGGTCCTGCTACTGCATGAAACCTTGCTATCCTTTTAGACGCTACACAACCATTTCATCCACGCAATCTCCTGGGAACATACATCTCCCACTGCATTTCCACCTTCTAGAAGTGCATGGACGTGTGGACCTGACAGAGCAGCTGAACTGGAGGAGCTCAGGGCTGAGCAGCCAGCTGGGACACCAGCTACCCCAGCCCACCTCTCCAGAGGCCTGTGCTGCACAATGGTGTCAGAGAAGAAAAGATGAAACCTCCAGGCAGCTCACAATGCCCTGGGATAAGCACATCTGGGAGCTGCCAGCCCCCTTCGCTCACTGTTCCACCTGGGGAAAAACACAGAGGCACAAGGAGGGCAGGGCAAAGATACAGACAAGGAAACCACGCCTGGAGTGTAAAAGAGCCCTCACAGGAGTCATCCTGCACTTTGCAACATTTCATTAAAAGTAAACCCTCCTGAAGGGAAGCAAATAGCATCTTTCTTTTCCCAAATGGGAGGGAGAAAACGTGCAAAAGCTGAACCATACATGCCCCTGGGTGAGGCAGTAAGACAGCCTATATTATAAATGCCCACCAAAGAGTTTTGACATAGCATTGGCAAAAATACTGCATTTACTGAGTGGAATAGAGCTGCAGAACAAAGCAACCCAACTCTTCATGCCTTCTCTCAATTTCTGGAAGAGACAGAAGGCTGCTTCAAATGGTAATGTAGATTTGTGGCCAATCTGGGTGCACAAACCTGGCTGAAAGAGAATGCATCTATTTTTGTTTTACCTATACTGTGAATTAGTTCCTATGTTTCACACTGGCTGCTCACACCCACCCTCAGCCATGCAGATTCCCTCAGTAATGCAAGCCTTGGGTGAAGTTTTGCTGGAGCAATCCTACTGTGTCCTTTCAGATGCTGCTGCCCCACAGCAGCGCTGGAAGGGGCTCCTGCCTGCCCAGCACGCACCCAGGTACCACCAGCAAGGACCTCAGGCTCTGCTGGGAAGAGGTGCTTGTGTTTAGCATCCCACAGGAAAAGCAGGTCTCACCAGTACAACTGGCCCCACAGCAGCCAGCTGTGAGCTCGGCAAAGTTTTTTAAACCACCCCGAATTCCCCAGCATCCCTCTGGCTGCTTTCCCACCAAGCAGACCTCAAACCAGTCACTCACTAGGAGGAGACAAATAAATAAAATAAAACACACCCGTGTGTGGGCTCATGCAATTTTAATCAAACTAATGTCTGCAAAAAGGGGGGCAGAGGGGCGGGGGCAGGGAGGGATTACGGTGCCACTGGTTCAAAGCGCTCCCGTTCATTCCCCATCTGCGATCCCTTCGGAGCAGCACGGGAGAGAGGCACAAAGCGAGCGCAGCCGTCTCTGCTTTAGTCACCGTCTGCTGCTCATGGTGTCAGCCAGAGAGCACCCCGGGGAGCCACTCCTCTGTGCTGGGCCAGCTCATGACACAGCCACAGAAGCACCTGGAGGGCGGAAAGCCAACGGGAGAGCAAACCAAGCATCCTAAAAAACCACCGGTAACTCACGGCAGGAGTTAGGGAGACCAGAGCTGCTTCCCCATGGGCACATGGGCTGGGAGAGAGAGCACCCTGAGCTCCACTGGGAATGGTCTTGCCCAAAGGAGCAAGGACACTGGAAGAGGGAAACATGGCAGGGTGACAGCCTGGAGCAGGCATCAAGGCAAGTGGGTGGCAGAGGAACACTGAAAAGGTCATTGTGGGCATCTCTGGGGTGGAAGGAGAAGGCAGTAAGATGGAGCGATGGTTTGAAAAGTACTGTGCCATTACCTGCGGAAGTGTCAGGCAAAAAGCTGGAGCTGCAGGAGGGTGAGAGAAGCTAGTGGCTTGTGGGGATATAGTGATTTTTGCCAGCTGTGTCAATGTCTGATGTGCCTCAGAGGTGAAGGAGAGGATCTCATGGCAAGAGCAGAAGGGGAGCTCCATCTCTCACCTGACCATGCAGCTCTGCAAGCCTCCATCCCTTCCTCTCAGCAGGCCTGCTGCTAAGCCAGCAACACCAATGCTCACCAGCCTCACAAAGGAACACAGAAGGCTTAGTAACCATTTGGGAAGTGGTCCATTCACCTCAGTACCTCCCTCGGGGATACCGAGAGCCACCAGCTGCGGGGAGAGGCAGAGGCACTGAGCTGCTCAGGGGGGGCTCAGGTATTAACCCACCCCCAGCCCCTGGGACCTGGACACAGCTCCCAGATGGGGATTAAAGCCAGCTAAATGAGAATTTCAAACACACACCCTGCAGCAGCAAATAATCAGGTGCCAAGAAGGAGATTAACCCTGTGGGGCTGAAGGAAACAAAGGCATAAGAGCCGGTCTGTTTAAGAAGCTGCTGCTTCTCCCAGACAGGCACAAATCCGACCAGGAGGAATCTGAGGGCAGTGCCTGCGTGAGAAATACTGATTGCTAGGAAATATAAGCCTCTGATTTCATGCAGATCCACAACAAGTGGCACGAAGATCCCTGCAATAGCTGCTAGGCAGAGGCGGTGAGTCAGGTAGTCTCCCACCCAGGTTGTACCACAGGATGATCGCATTGCACTTCAGAGCTTATTTTAGCTGATGGTGAGCAGAGCACAGAGCCTCCTGCAGCAGTCCCTGCTCTGCCAGCTCCCAGACCCACAGCAGGCAGCACACAGCACCCTCGGGCACCGACTGACGGGCAACAGCTCCTCATCTGGGGTCCAAGTGACACACAGGCCACTGATGGAGCAGTGGGGCTATGGGGATGTCCTTTACGGGTCACAAAGCCATTATTTTGGGGACACACATACCAGCCAAGCTGGAGGGGCTGCTGTACCTGCAGAGCCAAAAGAGCAGTGCCCTGGTCAGCATTTACTTGTTCAGGGGACCATCCATTCCAAGCCAAGATGGCAGAGAAGGAGGAACTGCTCCTCATTTGCAAGCAGATGCAGCCAGTGCTCCTTTTGGGAGCAGGCTCTTCCTGCACTCTGCTGGCAGGATAACAGCTGTGAGAGACGTGCTCCTTGCTCAGGGGCTAGCTATGTGTCATGACAGGCTTCCAGAGACATCCCTAATGCTCGTGCCGCTGCAACAGGAACATGGTTCCCAGTCAAGCAGCCTCCAGCAATACCACCTTGGGCTGTGATCTTGTCAGGTTTCATAAGCTTAATCAGGCTCTGCTCTGGCTGGCGTACAGGGGTTTCACATACAGCCTGGCTGGCTGTCCTGCTGCTCCACACAGCATCCCTGAACGCTCAACAGTGGTGCTAAGTCCTGGCAGTCAACGAGAGGACTCACATTTCAGTCTTGTCAACTTCTACCAGAAGACACTAAGGGACAGGATGGGTGGCCCTGTGGGTATCAGCTCAGTGGACCAGTAATAGGGCTGGGACTGTGGTGCCTGGCTCCAACTCATGCCACTTTAGCAGTGATGGAAACCACCTTCTAGCCTTTCAGTGAGAGATTCGAGGAGGGGAGGGTTCTACAGTGGCTCCTGGGGGCACCCGTGTCATCTAAAACATCTCATTAGTGCAAACCGCCCACGGTTATCTGGCTGAACTTAGCCCTACCAGAGCATCCCGTGGCCCGAACATACCACAGGAGACAGCAAGTCCATCTTGCTGCTCTGATGGTCTGTGACAGGGCTGCCTGCAGAAACTCATCCCACTTCTGCCAGGGGCAGCTCAGCACCCGTGCAGCACCCTGAGCCAGCGCTGCGCTTTTCACAGCAACAGGCTCCGGCTCAGCCCGGCCCCACGGGCACAACCCAAAACCACAGCACTGCTGCCCAGCCCAGCACACCTCTGGTGTCCTGCTCCTTCTCTCCCCTTGCCTCCATCCACACCAAACCCTCACCAAGAGGCTCTCTAAGCAGATGAGACCTGAAGAGCCCGGTGTCTCCGAGGATGGGCAGGCAGGACACGCTGCTCTGGCCACAGACACGAGGGAGCTGAAAGGATCTGAGAGTGCTGGGCACCAGCGTCTCACTCCCCACTGCTCACCAGTCCTGTGACTCACAAAGTCACTTCAAAAGGAGCTCCTCAAAGCACCATCACTGCCTCTGACATCCCAGTCACAAAGGGAGAGGAATAAAGGGTGGGAGGCAACAGTGCAAAGGTAATTACTGCATCCTGACAGCCCTGATGGAAGACAGCACTGAAACCCCCATTGTCTGCTCCAGAGTCAAAAGCCTGAAACAGCATCTAGGGCACTTGAAGGACACATGGAAATGGTAGGGAAGAGCCCCCACAAAGCCCTGCAGAAGGAGGCCCTATGGAGAGGGACCCATGTCTCTGGCAGTTCTGGGGTCTCCTCCCACGGCAGGAAGGAGCAGGGACACTCACTTCTGCCACAGTCCCTCTCTGGTCATCCCCATTTCAGCTCTCCCTGCTTCAGTACCTCCAAGATGCCAAGCTACACACCCCACTGCTCTTAAGAGAACAAAAACTCCCATCCAAGGTCTTCCACCTGTCACTTCTACACTGCCTCCACCTCTCACCTTCCCAGTGCTGCTGTTCCTGCTTTTCTTCCTGCTCCCTTTCTTCCCTTCTCTCACCTTTTGCTTGGTTTTTAACCCCCTCACCTCCATCTCCCTCAGCTCACTCACTTTCTGCCTTGCATGCCTTCATTTTCTCTCCTTCTCACTGCCCAGCACTGGGATGACCACAACCTTCCCTTTCCTCAGTAAGGGCAGGGGCGCCATAATCCCCTATCCCACAGCAGCCAAAGGGCTCCATCTTTGGCTCAGCTTAGCCTGCACCCCAGGACTCTGCCTGGAGGCAGGAACCTCTCATGCAAAGGGATTCTTTTCCCTGGATATGCTTATACACTCACCTGGCTGGTGCACTTGAGAGGGGTTGTTTGGATGATGGGCAGTGCTCCTAACTTCTGCAGAAATAAGACACTGGAAGTACCACTGTGACCACAGCACACCTTTCACACTGCCCCAGAGCACCTGCACCTCTCAGGGCAGCCCTTCTGGCCTGCACCCACAACAAAGGAGCTCCTTCAAAGCACAGAATCTCTCCAAATTATGGACTCATGCCCCTGATAATGCCACCTTTCCAGCCACTTTCCCTTCCCCACAAGTAAACACTGCTGTGCCAGTGCTCCCCCCTTCCAGCCACAGTGCCAGGTGGGGCACCCGTCGGGCACAACCATCACCTGCAGCTCTGCAAGGACTCCTGTCTGTGGACAGGTGGCATCAGTACACCTGAGAGAACTCAAAAGGTGACAACAGACTGCCAGAGCACCTGTGGTCATCCGTGGAACGCTGATGCAATTTTTTTGCAATTTTTCAGAGCCCAACTTTAACCCTCTGCTAAGTTAACCTGCTGCTTTTGGATCTCTTTGCTTCCATGCGGCAGCACAATGCCATAAAGAAAACCTATCTCTCTAAACCTTCTCACCCTCAGTACGTTTGGCATTACAAGTTACAATCAGGAAATGCTTTTGGTAAGAAATGGCTTCATAAAAATCTTGCTCTCTTGAATAGGCAGCTAAAAATGAAGGATGACAGGGTCTGAGAAAGTTAAGTGCTCAGAGCACATTGTGCCTAGCACAGAGGCATTCCTATCCTGAAAACCCTGCCTGCCATGACACACTTCCCCAGGGCAGGCATCCCTAGCTCTACATTTCTTTGGAGAGCCCTAAGTTATCATTTTAACTCTCAAGCAGCAAGGAATAAAGCCCTGAAGGGTGCAATATGTTGAACCACAATGTCAAGGAAGCGGAGCCGGGCAGAGCAGGGACACTGAAGGGCATCCAGCCCATTAGCACCAACTCATCATCCACGATCCCTTAAGGCAGAGGCTCATTCAGACTTCAAATGGGGAGCAGAGCAGCCCCACCTCTTGCCTCCTCAGGGTAAAAATCACGCTTCTCTCTGCATTCTAAAGCGCCTTTGTTCGGGTTTGCCCTGTTAGCTCTGGCTTTTCTTTGTAGGCTCTCCAGAAACATCTCTTGTTGATGGCAAGGGCAAGTGGGGCGGCTAATCCCATTCCATTAGCATCCTCAGAAATGCTCCAAGGACTAGGATGCAGCCCGGGTGCAGGTGGCCAGAAGGCGGCTCTCACTGTGACAGCACGACTTCTGGATGCGTGCACACACATCCAGCCCCAGAGCCGTCTGCCATCAGTAAAGCCTGCCAGAGGGGGGAAGAGGATAAAGAAACAGCCCACATGTGGCTGAAAAGGAGATTTTTCTCCTACAGGCACAGCTTTCCCAAAGCCAAAAGTCGCCACTGCTTCTCTTTCCTGAAGGTGACACAAAACTCCTAAATCTGGGGGAGCATGTTATGTGTAAAAACAACTGAGCACCATCCCACAAGGGCCAGGGAGGGTGGAGCAGCACAGCCCCTGGTACCCTAGGGGGCAGATAAAAGGTTGACAGAAGCCATCCCCTCCTCGTATGAGGACCCAGCAGTGCCTGCAGCACTCTCATGTTCCTTGCAGCCCCTCTTCCCATTACATTTCCCATTTATAAACAGCTGTCTGGCAGTATTACTAATCAGTGCTGCATGGAATAGTGTTACTTTTCCCACCACATTACTATTTTATCTTCTATCCTCCCCACCTCCAGCTGCTGCTTTCCTTCCACCACCCCCAGCCCAGAAAGCAACAATACATTTCTTCATTTTATTCAGGCTCTACTTTCTCTGATAGCACAAACAATTTACTTGCAACCCATGAAAAAAAAAAAAAAAACAGAAAGTTTTTTTTTTGTTTAAATTAAATACTGTTAAACCCACTTAAAATAAATACTTGCTGAAGGAATATCAGCTGGAGACTGCTCTCTGATTTACAATAATCCCACTGCGCCCAGGGAAATCCTCTTAAACTTATATCAGATAAAGATTGTGAAACTGTTAGGGGGCTAAACTGACAGGGCAGACACAGAATCAAATGGAAAATTTCTCTCCCCAACTTCTCCCTACCAAGGGGCAGCTCTGTCCCAGGGCAGGTCAGGATTCCTTCTCAGCACATGAAGCAAAGCCCTGCACCACCTGGAGCTGAAGGGAGAGGGGAGAAAGGTCAGTCCTGCCAGGGCTTTGGGCTGAAGGAGGAGGAACGGGCTGCTGTGGGACTCTAAACCACCAAAGAATTGCCTTCCCTTTCCCACCTCTCCTGTGGGTAGCATAAGCAGGGCAGAAACCCTCTGGAGCTTTAAACCTAAAGAAATCTTCCCATCTCCCCCTTCCCCCAACCCTTCTCCCCCAGATGCTCAACACCAACATCTCCAATTAGAGATAAGGATTCCAAATCATCGGAGCTAGGGGTGGGACAGAAGCAGTAGGATTTCAAGTTTAGCACTATCTTATCTGAGATGACAAAAAGGATCTGATGTAGATTGGTAATGCTCCTTGGAGAAACTTGCGCTGCTCTGCAGTTTGCCTGAGCACCAGCCACCAGTTTGACTTTCCTGGTTTTGCAATTTTCCAACAAGATGTACATCCACACCGCAGGGAGCATTTTGTGGCACAGAGCTGAGCAATGGGCACTGCACTCATCCTTTGCTACATGAAGACACTGCTGTTCATCACCAGACCTACTTGTTCTCCAAGAGAACTCAAGGAAAGCATCAGCATCAACAGCAGAAACAGCTGCCCCTGCCTCTCAAGGCAGCAGAGCAACCGAAGTGCACAGCAACCAAGTCTGAGGGGCTGGAACTAAAGAACAAATAAATCAATCCTCCAGGGAAAACAAATTAAAAAAAAAAAGAAAGAAAGAAGAGTGGGAGGAAGAGTAAACACAGCAAAAACCTCCCCAGGGAAGCACAGCAGGAAAAATAGGCAACGTGGAACGCGAAGTTTTTCGGTGGTAATCGAATAAGGGGCCGCTCCATTGCAGGATTTCTCAGTGCTGCAGCTGGCTGGAGCCACGGGGACCGTATTCCACTTTCAGAGTTCACTGAGCAATCGCTAAGGCAGGGGACGGGTGCCATATGTCACCAGCTGCGCTCACAGCCCTCGCTCTCCCGTCTGACACACTCTGGAGGCACACGGGCACAGAACCTGCACACTTCGAGCCTCTCCCCCGCCACCAGGCACTCCAAAAAGGCTGCCAGAAATGCCAACAGGCTCTGCCAGTGACACTGGGAGAGGGTCCCCGTGCCAGGGAGCCACAGGCTGTGCTGGATGCTCAGCAGCCAGCACTGGCAGGGCGGTGCAGGTGGAAGAAGAGATGGGTGTCCCCGAGCTCCCCTCCAGCCCCTGGAAAGCTGCCGAGGGCACAGGAGGTAGGAGGCAGGTACCAGGCTCTGCCCATCCCACTTTGCAGCCTGCTGGCTCCACCACCTGCTCATCGAACCCAGCCCAGCTCCTTCTGGCTCTCCTTTTGTGTGCCGTCTTTTTTGTCTTGTATTTCAGAGCTTCTCTTAGTTGTGCTTCTCTGTGTTCTCTCATACTGTGAAAAAGTAATCATGTGGGGTGGAGAAAAAAGGGTTTGGGACTGCCCACACAACATCAGGAGGAAATGCTAAATCCAGGATGGGAGATAGCACTAAACTGTTTTCAACACCAGGCTTTTGCCCCAGGCTTGAACCTAGGATGCTGAGTAACCCCTGGTGGTAAAGCAGGTCTTCAAATGCACCAGGATCTCTGACTAAGGATTCTTCTATCCTACTTAAAAACCTTTGCATCCTTTACCTCTTCTCAGCACATTATGTCAATATACACAACTAGCCTGTCACCAGTCCCTCTACTCAGGGGGAAAGACTGAAAGGCATCCTACAAAACACAGCAATTACGATTACCAAACACCTCATTTTTACCAGGAACTGGGCAAAGCACATGGGAAGAGTCAGCAGGAGAAGCAAACAGAAGACATGGTCTGAGCAGGGTTGTGTTTTCAGCAATTCCTTTCAGGGCAGCAGAGGACCCCAAGCCCTGCAGCCTCACTGGCACTGAGGAGGCACAGGGCTCAGCAAAGAGCAAATGCCACATTCCCACCATCCTGAGGGATGCCTGAGAGGAGCCAGACACGCCTCGAGAGCAGACTGGGGGGAGCCTTCAGAAAAGAGGCTTTTTCAGGAAAGGCTGCTTAGTTTTCAAAGATCATTTTAGCTGACTGTCCTGATGTTACGATTCAGGCTCAGTGCTGCACAGAAAGCCACCCAAGCAAAACGCTGCAGCTCTTTACAGTCTGAAGGCAAGTCAGCATTCAGGGTTCCACACCTGCCTTCCTGACAAGGAAGGGATGTAGAAAGTCTGGAAGCAAGAGGGCTCATTTTAAAGACAAGCCCAGATCTGTGAGCAGAGGGCCGTGCAATTGCCTGAGGCTGTATTAATTTACATTTTTAGAAGTGGCTTTTAGAATACATTTTTTTCTTACAATGCATCAGTACAAGTGTACAAGTTTGTCCAAAAAAGGACAGATATTCTCATCGTAATTGTTCTCCACATGCTAGCTAAATTTAAAAAAGTACCTCTGCCTCAAAGGGGACAATATAGAAAAAACATATGGAATACAGTGATATGTTCCAAATGTGTCTAATGCCAGGTTTTTGAGAAATGGGTAGGTGGATGGCATAAAAAAAAAAAAAAAAGAAAGAATCAGATCCCCAAGTGAGAGCCCTTCCCACAAAGCATGTCATGCCACCAAGCTGGCTGAGGTTTTGAGGTACAGGGCAGAAAGGCGAGGGAGGGGAAGAAAAAACTGCAGAAAGAAACAAAAGAGTGGATACAATGGATTACCCATTTTTTAGGCACAGACTGCCCACAATTTGTTCCATTTCTCCTGCACATTCAGAGGTACAGAAGTGATGCAATGTAATACAACAATAAGAAAGAAAAAACCAGGCAAGCAATTCCAACAGGAAAGAATAGGAGATAGCATATTGCAACGAAACAGGAATAACTGGAAGTGTTTAGCAGGAAAACACAGTAACATGGGATGAGATAGACACAGAAAAGGGGTGAGCCCTGTCCCACTATGCAAGGACACACAGAGATTTCTGTTATAAGCCATCAGCTCTAACCTGACTGCTATCTTCAAAAGACTGGTTCAGGAAGCACAAGGAACAACCAGCCCATGGAATTCACTGCCAGACTGCACATGACTAAAGCAGGGGGCTGCCTGTGCCGGGCTCCCAGGTACCTGCCCACGGCACTGCGGAGCACCGGCCCCCCAGTCTGGCAGTGCCTATCAGCCTCACAGCTTCTGCCCGGGGAAAAATGGGTGAGCTCAGGAAGCTACACTTTCATGAGAGCAGAAATGACTAAGCAGGACAGGAGATGAATCCTATTCAGCATTATTACCAGGCAGAGCTGAAATGTAAGCCTTTGTTTTTAACTCCCGCTATCTGAGGAGCTCAAAGCCCATCACAATTATTTAGCATAGACTTTGTGAAAAGCTTGTGTGCTATTATCCCTAATTTTACCAGCTGGATAAATGGTGAGGGAGATGGACTGTACCATATCCAGGGACATGCAGCAAGTTGGCAGCATAACAGGGCTGAATGTATGCCTGTAGCATCCAAACCAGGTGCAATTCCCCAGGCTCTGGCCACAGGAACTGCCAGAGGTAAATATGTTTACCCCTCCCCACTCCTCCCCCATTAACAGACAAATACTTCCTTTCCATCCATAGCAGGAACAGAAAGAAAAAGCAGAGGAGCATAGGTCAATTATTTTGTGAAGGTTACTACAGAGAGAATTAGGCATGTAAAGGAGGACAGTAAGAACAAAATACCCTGTGTCTAGATGCAAAGGACCACCTATAAGAAGGCATTTGATTTTTTTTTTTAAATCCCTTTTTAATGCCAGCTAACGGGTAATTTGAAAGTGAAGGACATTTTGCTCCTCTGGGGAGCTAATTACTGCAACAAGCACAGCCCAAACAGGCAAAGATGAATGTAACTCACACAGCACAACACCAATCCTGCAGCTCACTTTGGTTAATTCACACAGCTTGGCCAGATAAGGCACACACATGTTTCATGGAGGTAGCCAAGCTGCTGAGACAGACTAAGAGAGATTAGGACATCTGTGCTAACGATTTCCAAGTTCTACCTTCATACACCAGAGCAGAGCAATAGAGACAAACTCCTGCAACCTCACTAGAGAAATAAGAACAATATGAAATATAAAAAATATACCAGAAAAAACCCCCAGAATTTGGGGATGTAAAACAGGTCCTTGGTGTTCTCACCTGGTTGAGATCATCAATGTTATGGCATTATTTAGCTCTGACTCTCCAAACTCCTTTATTTAGCACCAACCTCCAAAATGCTGCCTAACAGTGGTTCCTTTCTGCAGTGCAGCCAAGTAGCTCATCACAGGACAATTCAGGGTGGAAGGGACCTTGGGGGTCTGCAGTGCAGCTACAGGGTCAAGCAGGGTCAGCTATAAGGTCAGACAAGGCCACTCAGAGCTTGATCCTGTCAGGTCGTGAAAACCTCCGGAGATGAAGCCTTTGCAACCTTTCAGGACAGGCTGAACTGCTTATTTCAATTTCTGCCCTGCTGTTGCTCATCTGCAAAATGCCTGGTCTCCCCAGGACACAAGCTGCTCACTCAAGTACAGTGACAAACACTTTTCCCTGTCTCTCAGGTGAAGACAAAGAAGAAAATGCAGCACAGAAAGAAGAGCCCCCAAAGACTTCTATCAAAACTGGTAGGTCCTTGTCTCTGAGACTGCCATCTCTCTCCTTGACACCTGCCTCAAGCAAAGCCACCTTCAGCCCTGCTGACAGCTGGAACAAACCAGCAGCCACCGAGGTCCACGTGCCCCACATGGAGAGAAGTGGCTGCTCTCACCCAGGTTGCCAGGAGCAGAGTGTGCTCTCCCAAATCCAAACCGTAACATGACCTTCTCCCTCTGCTCTGTGCACTGACAGATCACGTATGGCAGCACTTGACAAAGAAGAAGGGAAGCTGCTGGCAACAAGCAGCAGCAGCTGGTAGGGGATAATAAAAGTTCTTTTTTTTTTTTTTCTTGCCTGCTACTACACACTCTTTTGCTCAGCAGAGAGATCTTGGAGGCTTTTGGTGACAAGTTCAACAAAAGAGACCTGCTTTCTTTTCTTGAAGGCTTGTCTGAGTCACACACAGCTCCCTTCTTTCTAGTGCTAAATGTCTGGCCTGCATAAACCTTTCTTCCACCTCCCATGCCACCAAAGCCTCTCAGACATACCCTACACATGTCCACCCTGTCCCATCCACGGGCTTGCAAGTGGCCACACAGTTACATGCCACAGCTGCAGGACACAGGGGATCCTGAAGACAAACTCCTAAAGGCATGGTCTGAGCGCCCATGGACTGAGTCCTGGTCTGCAGAGAGCTGCAAGTGCCTTGGGAGCATTAGGAGACAAGACCCCACCAGGCAGAGCCACAGCCAGCCCTGACCTGCAGAGATGCAGATGGATCTTCACCCATCAGTGCTCCTGCCCTCCTCACTACAAGCTTGGCATGGTGTAGAAACTCCACCACAACAGGGCTACCAGCAAAAAAACCACACAGAGCCCCTGGGAGCCATCACAGGCAATGCAGGACACAGGAGAACAGGACAGAGGCCAAGGCACCAACCCACCCAGGCAGGATGAGACCAGTGAGAAATAGCAGAGAGCCAAAGTGTGACCAGGCTGGCAGGGCAGCCACTGAATAGCACCTTGCCTCTCTGCCCTCTGTGACCTAAGCCTGGCTGGAAGAAGGTCCTGGTGACCATCCCTGCAGGCACTACCAGCAGCTCCACAGCAGCCCCTGCCCACTGCAAAGGCAGCTGTGTTTGAGTGCTCCTTGTTTCTCAAGTCTGCACTGACATTGCTTCTTCCCAGTCTGTGGTACCGTGGGGACTGTGGTCCCCTCCCATCCAAAGCCCTTTCATTTTTTTGCTTTAACTTGTTTAGGATTGATGCTGTAACAGCTGCATCCCCCAAAATAAAGACTAAAAGACCTGCCACCTCCTCAAGTGCTTTGAAACCTTTCCTCCTGCTCTATCACTACCTGTTTAAGAAAAACCTCAAAGCCTGATTTCTTCCCTCAAATCACTTACTCTGAAAAAGATCTCAACGTTTTTGGGAGCACAGATGAAAAAACACTGAGATAAAAGTCTGAAACTTCTGAAGAGGTTAGACCTGGGCCTCTTCACTGTTATCTAAGTGAGGGTACAGGCACACAAACAATTCATCGCAGAGATACAGTGGAGTACAAATTTGCAGTGACTCACGCTCTTTGAAGGAACTGCCATGTGCTCAGTTCTACCCTGCAGCAAAACACAAGTTTACCCATCAACAGGAGAAGCACAAACCAGCACCTCAATTTGCATAGCACTCCTGCAGCTTCACCAACTAAATTACTGTGCAGAAACCTCCTCTTCTACCCATATTTCAAGAGTTAAGAGATAATTCCAATGGCAACCTGGAAAATACTGCTGTCTTGTCAGTGGTGATGCTGTGCTTCTGGGATGCTGCTTTCCTCCACCTGCAAATTCTTTGCTGTCTCTTGACTTCTTAAAAAAACTACATACTTATCACAGCCAGCAACAAGCAGAACCCCAGTACAACTGTGTGCATTGTCCCCAGATGCATGATTTAATCACCCCAATTTAAATTTTCTAACTCCCCTCTTCAGTACACTCAACTGTCTTCCCAATTCAACCACAAAGTCAAAATTCCCACCACTTGCTTAGAGACAAGTATCCAAAAGCATCCAAGTTTACAGCCACTAGTGCCTAGCTCGAGTCTAACACGTAGGATCTCTCTCTAATCAACATAAAGAACGATGCACTTAATTTAAACAAAGATGGACTACTTTCAGATTTGTCTTTTTCTGTCTTCTGATAAGTCTAACATGTAGGATCTCTCTCTCATCAACACAGAGAACAATGCACTTAAATTTAAACAAAGATGGACTACTTTCAGATTTGTCTTTTTCTGTCTTCTGATGGCAGATATTGCCCGGACATCTACCTTAGGCAGCGAGTCTGGTGTTAAAACAGGTGGCAGACAACTCATGAGATCTTCCAAAATATTTTCCTGCCACCCTGAGTAAAAGAGCAGAAAATAGCCTCAGCAGTTTTGTGTCAGTCTCAGGGAAAAAACTGAAGGCAGAGTTGCAGACTTTGTACACGGGCTAATCCTTTTTCATACATCAGTCACAAGGCCATGGTTCCACAGCATCCTGAAGAGCTGCACCCCCTTTTTTTTTTTTTAACCCCACCTCCCTCACCACCTGAAACTCAGTCTGAGATGTCCTAAATTCTTCTCCTAACACATCTCACAGCCCAGGTGTAACTCCATCATCCCAAAGCTAAGAGGGGGATGAGAAGAGGAGCAGTAAGATACAGAAAGGCTTGGTTTTGAAGCACTTGAAGGCTGGTGAAGAAGATTAAGCCTTGATACACATGCTCGAATGGCAGAAGGCCTTTGAACCACATGACTGGCCTCATTCCTAGCTTCAGTGAGATTAGCACTTGTGTTGCATGCCTAAAATTCAGATAAGAGTCCCACAGAGTGCCTGGGGAGCACTTCTTACTCCAGGCCATCACAGACATCAGGTCCTCAAAGCAGTACTAGACCATGGCCAAAGTCTCAGTGAGGGAGAAGGAATCTGAAGCAGTGACATTAATAATGGCAGAGGGACAACTACCCATGCTTGCTGCTCATGGGATGGAGAGAAGTGTACTTTCAAGCCAAACTGGCATGCCTCTGAAGCTGATAAGATTATTTTTTAGCAGCCTCAGAGCCCTGGAGACACAGCCTTCAACAATGCTCAGATGGCAGGAGCAGAGCACATCCCAGCTGCTCCGCTGCCAGCTGAAATGCCCCGCTGCAGACAGCAGCCCCACGTGCTGCTGCACCAGTGTCCCAAGCAGCTCCCCCAGCACAGGGCTGTACCATGAAGGTGGAAAAGAGGAGAAACTCCTCCTTCTGCTCTTTCCTCAAACCACGGGACACAACAATTCCAAGGTCCCAGAGCAGCAAGCCTAAAATCAACACTGCTTCAAAGCCATCCACTTCACACATAAGTGGAGAGAATAGAGATGCTAACAAACCTGTCTCCCTTCAGGCTTTGCTGCTGCCAGAAAAGAACCACTCAATCTAATGAGTCAATTAAAAATTCATAACTGGATGAACGGAAAAAAAAAAAGTTTGGTTCTTTTTCTGAGAAAATGAGAACAGTAACTCTTTTCTGTACCTCTTCTTGCAGAAACAAAACCAGCCTGAAAACCCCCAACCTACAGCTGAGACAGGAAAACTGAAAGGACCTGCAATCTGCCCAGCTCCGCAGAGAGGAGCCCATTTCCCCAGAAGGATTTCAGGGTCCAACAAAGTTGAAGTCAGCACCACTTCCCATGAATGAGAGGCAGAAGGAAGGCTCTCTGTAAGGGCTGTCTACAGGTCATTGCTGGGAGCACTCCGAAAAATTCAGTTTCTGTCAAGAGTTTGGCTAACCCACAGAAGGGAACAGAGGCAGAAGGAAGGCTCTCTGTAAGAGCTTTCTGTCTAGAGAAATGACCTCTCCCAGGTCATTGCTGGGAGCACTCCAAAAAATTCAGTTTCTGTCAAGAGTTTGGCTAACCCACAGAAGGGAACCTACACAGATGCATATGCTCAAAATGCAAGTGGACCCTAAGTCATTTCCAAAGTGAATTTTCCAAAATGAATTAAGCTAAACCAAATTAGGGCCCAAAATCCTGAGCGCGAGCATCCATGAAGGGGCATAATGTGATTTAACTAATCCACTAAAAGTTACTTTAGTTCAATTTTCAGAGTATCTCTGACACATGTAAGCCCCAAAGCCAATGTCCTCCAAGCATTGTTCATGGGTGTCTACAGACTCCCAAATCTTACTGCTTTGTAGCTGTGGAAAGGGAAGGACAGAGCAAAACCAGATCAACCCAGCTTTGGCTCCCCAGACTCTTGGGGAAGCAGTGGAGGAGCTTCCCACTGCCCAGCCACTGGATATGCTGACTGTGCTCAGCTCCAGCTCTTTGGCAGAGCCACCCAGAATCCATCCAACCCCACCCTGTCCCTAGGCACGTTTTTTCAGTGGGTGTTGGTTTCAATGGGTTTCACTCCCCAAGGTGACTTAACAAAGGCAGCGCTGACTCAGTCTTGTTTAAACTGCAGTGGGAACTGCAAATCCGGACACCTAAAGCAAATTACAGACCTACAAATAAAAAATAGAATACTCAGGCATCTACCCCCCAGCCACTCAAGAACATCAGATGGCAAAAAAGGCACCTAAATAAGCACCTACACCCATGCTGTGGAGCTTCACCTGGGAGAGTGGCTGGGCTGGAGGCAAGCAGCTCAACCCAAAGGAAGGCTATTGTGATTGCAATCACATCCTGGCTCCTTTCACAGTGGATTTCTTGTGTCAACACAGCCTGAACCAGTGACACCACCACGGGCTGGATAACGTCAAAGTGGTTTCCAAGCTGCAGCCTCACAGACACCTGAGGAAAGCAAGCCTGCTTGCTGTCTGTGGGCTTGAATTTGCTAGAGGGGTGTCTGTGTTGCACAGGAGCTCTTTTAGGAGTCTTTCAGCCAGAGAGTTGGATGGAAGCTATTTGACTGCTGTTAGCTGACTTAGACACTTCAAATACTGCTTTGAGATACAGAAAGCAAGCTGAAGCTTGGAAAGGTCAAATAATCTGGTCAAAGAGCTGCCATGGAAATACTCCAGATTTTAAAGTACCTGTTTCTGATTTTTCTAACACAAACCCAAAAAAAATAATTCCCAAACCAGCTTCTCCACATTCATCTACAGACAGCTCAATCTGCTCAGTGGTTTCAGGATGTACTCAGCACTGCTGTAAAAGCCTGAAGATGACCATCTCGCCTGTTCCCTTTTATGTGCTGCTCATTACTACTCCTCTCTTCCCTGCTCAGTTATTTCACCACCTTTGGCAAGCAGCTCTGTGGTCTGTGACTTGTGCCATCTGACAGACTCCCTGCTCCTTTCCCTCTCTGTAAATCAGTCCCACGCCTGCCTTGCTTTCAGCCATGGCTTCAAACGTTCCTCTGCCCAGCCGTGCTGCCTGGTGTCTCGTTTTTATAAAGGCCTTATTAGTGAAGAAAGCTCGCTATTTCCTGTGCCTCTATGCCCTTATTTCCTGAAATTCACACCACTGTGCCACCTGCTCTCCACTCCCGCTCTCCCTCACAGGATTTTTATGGTTGTGTTCGAGGGTCCCAGGACGAGGGAAGAGATGAGAACCTTGACTCCATGTTTCAGAAGGCTGATTTATTATATTATGACATTATATTATATTAAAATGCTATACTAAAACTATACTAAAAAGAATAGAGAGAAAGGATCCATGAGAAAGCTCGAACTGAACAGAATAGGAAAGGAATGGAATGATAACAAAAGCTCGTGACTCTCAGAGAGTCCAACATAGCTGCATCTTTGATTGGTTATTAAGTAGAAACAATTCACGTGGAAAAATCACAGATGCACCTGTTGGTAAACAATGTCCAGACCACATTCCACAGCCATCAGATAGCTATTGTTTACATTTCTTTTCTGAGGCTTCTCAGCTATAACAGGAGAAAAATTCCTAGCAAAGGATTTTCCTAAAAAGATCACGGTGACACATTTTAATCTGACAGCCCAGGCAGACCACGCTGCACACGTGGGGCGGGAAGGTCTGCCACCCCAGCGGCCCAGCCACGCAGCACGGCTTACCCACGAGGTTCATCTTGGCGCTGTAGCTGCCGAAGTACCTCTCGTCGGTGTTGGGCGTGTGGCACTCGTACTGGCCGGCGTCGCGCTCCTGCAGCTCGGTGATGTGCAGCAGCACGGCGTCCCCCTGCAGCCGCTCCACGAAGATGCCGCGGCCGCGCACGCGCTGGGTGTAGATGGCGTAGGGGAACGAGGGGTCCACGGTGCTGACGATCTGCACCTCCCGCTCGGGGGCCGAGGGCAGGTAGATGGACCACTGGAAGTTCTGCTCCGCCGGGCCCTGGTAGCCGCTCACCTTGCACCACAGGGTGACGTGGGACCCCTCCGTGCGGTACAGGGGGCCCTGCTGGACAGTCACTTGCCGCTGGGCCAGCGCCATGCCTGCGGGAGGAGAGGAGCCCAGCGTTACTGACCAGCCAGCGACCCCCACACCTACACCCTGATACACCCCCGCCATTCCATGGCCATGCCGGACAAAGCAAGCCCCCACAGCCCATTTTTACATCCGGCACATCAGGCTCCCCCCGCGTCACGTTGCAGAATTCTTGCTGACTCAATGAAAGTGTTCTAAAAAACACCCACAAAAGCAGCAGCTCTGAGGTAACATAAACCCCTTGTTTGGAAGCGGTAAGAACCCAGTCGTGAAAGGGCAATGCACCACGCAGTAACAAATCAGAAACTCAAGGTGACAGGTCTTTGTTTCCAGTACTTTTACTTTCCAACTCTTATCACCCCATGGAGAGAGGCCAAGGGGCAACACTCCCTCTCTCCTTTGGCTGCTGGGCCACCCAACTCCACTGCCCCAGGCACTCATCCTCCATCAGCAAACCTGCCAGGGGCTTCAGCTGGTACAAAACCCCCTTCTTTTTCCCCAAACCCAGCACACCTTCTCCATTCTCTCTTATGTTCATAAAGGCCCACTGAGAAATATCATGTTTCCGGCACTGCCTTCCCAAGCCAATTTGAAAGGTGTGCATGCAGCACATAACAAACTCAATTAAAGTTAAGGGAAGGAGTGGGCACTTCACACTAAAGCTCAGTGCCCCTGGCTCTGAAGTCAGGGCCTGGTGCCCCGCGCTGCACACAGGCAAAGGCGTGCGGCACAAAACAAAGCCAGCCCCGCAGCACGGCGACCGCGATCCGCCGTATTTTTACACAGATTATGGATGGCTGGCCCTTGGGCTCATGGCACATTACCAGCACAGCCCTCCAGGGGCCAGATAAATTACAGCAATCTATCTTGTTTGTTGCTACATCAAAGGCTCGAGGTCTGGAGACCACGGTGGGTGTTCATCGGTTATTGAGTTACCAGCAGCATGCACACATGGCAAGGCCAATCACCCTGGCTTCTGTGACTGCTTGCTTGCCATCATAAAACAGCAATAAGCCGATTTAAAGCAGGTCCTGCATAATCACGTTTGCAAATTTCATCCTCTCTGCGTCTGTGTGTTGGGGGTTCTCCCCCCTCCTGTAATTTTCAATAACAATGCTCAAGTCTAGAGAAGAATTTAAGCTTTCAAAAACTGGCATCCTGCAGGTGAACAGGTAGCCTTGAATCTGAGGTTTATTGATTCAATCCCGCCCTCTGAACATCGATGTCCAGAAACGAAGTTTTTCTCCACAGCCAGCCTGGACTGGAGCCAGGAGAGATGGTTCTTAGCAGCTTAAAACAAATTGTGAAAAATGGGTTCAGCACATCCATCAGGGCATGCAGCTGAACAGATGGAGTGCAATTCAAACTATTAACTTGGGCTCAGCTTGCTGCTGCTCCAAATTATGTTTCTTTTTACTCTTTATGAAATAACGTGATTTAAGGGGAGGACGGGGAAAGCTAGCACATTTGAAACAAACAGGGAGAGGAACAACAGAGGCAAACACTCCCCCACTGTTTGCCGTACCAATCTCTTCATCCCGGGGAAAGATACTGCTGGAGACAACTAACACATCCACAGCACAGGCAGCCTCTTCTCTCACCCCACAAAGGCCAAAGGACAAAGCAAATATTACAGCCTTTGAAGTGAACTGTTTTCAAAGCAGCAGGAAGGACAAGATCTTTATCACACACCTAAAGACAGCTCACAATCCAATTTCTGTATGCACATGTAGCCTCGATACAGCATACACATATCCCACCTGCAATGACAATTAAAACTGCACCACAAGGCAAATATGCAGTGGTAGGAATTAGAAGTTCCACACACAACACCCCATCAGGTATTTCTCAGCTAAGTGCACAACTTTGTTCATCGGGCTTTTAACACTGTGCTGGATTTTTTACATAAGAGTTTTCCAGCTATCTAGTTAAAAAAATATAATTTCATCAGAGATGGGTATCAGACTTTCCAGAGCTCACTGGAAGACCACAACCCTGGGGACCCACAGCAGATTTTTGGTAGATGTCAAATCTAACCACTCTCACTGACACAGGCTTCATTCTTCCCTTGCCAGTGGCTTTTAGGATCATCACTGTAACTCTAACCTGGAGTCCTCCTCTAGGTTCTGAGGAGACCCACTTTCTACATTTCTCTTCTATTTCCCCTTGCACTGGGTTGCTGCGCCTTCCTAAAGCAGCCAAAAATGAGAGAGTTAAGAGGCAAAGGGCTCCTTGCCTCCAGTTCTGGCTGCAGCAGCCAAAGAAGCTGAGGGACAGAAGAAGACAGTGCAGAAAAAGTCCTGCCCAGCTCCAGAATGGACAGAAGACAAAACAGTCAGGCTTTTGCTACAGCCTGCAGCAGGTTGCTGTCCCAGAGGTGAGACACAAAGGCTCAGAAGCTGGATGAACAGGCTGGATCCAGAGGAGCAGGGAGCAGCACATCCTCAGTGCTGTTCCCTGTGCCTGGCTGCAAACTCCTGCTCCAGCACAGGTGGGCACAAATGCTTCTCAACACTTACAAAAAAATCCCAAACAGCAGAAACATAAGTACTTCCCCAAAACTATTTTAATCAAGAAAGGAAAGAAGAAAAACAATCAGCCTGAGGCAGACATCCAGCAGTACATGTTGTGCTCAAACAGTTACCTTTTGCATGATGTTTGGCATTTTGCAAGCTCTGGGAATTGCTATATCTATGTCACACAGTATTAAGAAGAGAACTGCATTTCTTAGTGAGCAAGTGCTCTGATTAGCAAAAATAACATGTCTGAGATCCCATTTAAACTCTTATCACTGCCTCTTGAAGTGAGAGAAGAGCTCACTACAGGAGGAGCTGTGTGCTCCACACCTTCCCTAGGACACCCAGGAGACAGTGATGGTGGCATTTGGCTGGTACTGCACGGGCACAGCTGGCTTTTAATTGCAAATCCAATATAATTTACTGACATCGCAAGGGCTGATAGGGAGGAGGTAGTGAGCCAAGTGCTACTTTAAAATTAATAAGAAATTGCAGGTTTGTGCATCTGGTTTTTTCCAAAACACAGCAAATCCCACGTGATAAAGAGTAAGCCATCCCCCGATCCTTATCCCCTATGGATCAGGGCTATTGTTGCCAGCCTTCTGAGCCAAGAGCAAGCCAAACAACAGCCAGGCAGCTCCCAGCTTACCCATCTCCCAAGCCCTGGAGGTGCACAGGAGATAAAAGCAGGGGCAAGAGAGGGCAGGGCAGCCAGGTGAATAGACTGAGGCAGCAAGGGACAGTGCAGGACTCAGGAACCCCAGATGCCCAGTCCCTGCGCCTGCCCTATGCCAGCTCTCCCAGCAGGGCCACTGCAAATGTCATGGGAAACAGCTCTGAAAAGCACAGGAAAGGCAAGAGAAAAATGTTATGTCAAAGTCACATAGTCGTTCAAGTCTCCCTTGTCACATCACAGCCAGGATTTCAATGCCTCTCCAAGAAAGAAAGGAGCGAAAAAGGAGCATCAAGCATCCCTGCCAGCCAGGCATCTCCCCCAGCAGTGCTGCAGCTCAGCTTCTGAGTACATGGTGTCTTAGCAATATCTGTACCCTCACAGCAATCTCAGATGATTCTGGCAAGATCTGACCCTTCCACTGAGACACACACAGAGCTCAGAGCTCAGGCTTTCCACACACAACTGGTTGTTTCAGGTGCCTGATCTGAAGTACTTTGAAGATGCCCCATTTCAGAAAGTGCCAAACATTTATCTTCTGGGAAGGAAGTGGACCTTCAGGTCCCTTTCAGAAAAACATGTGTGCAAAATTTTAGCTGAGAACATTGACTCAAGGCTTATTGCAAAGGACAGGTGGGTGTAATAAAAGGATGCCTGAGCACACAAAAACTCTGCCACAGCATTGACAGCTCAAAAGAATAAATAAAAACTCATGACAGAATGATGAAGAGCCTCTTGCACAAATATTCTCCCCATCTCAGACCATATGGGTTATGTCTGCACCACATCCAAAAACACTGCAGCAGTTGCACCAAGTTATGTTTGATATCAATAACCACTGCCAGTAGTCATTTAATCTGAAGGAGAAACTTGAGCTCTTATGAGTACTATCCTGGGTCTCTGATCACTAGGCAGCAACTAAAAAAGTCATGATATACACATCTTCTTGGTATAGATATCTTCTATAAGCACTAGGGCTAACAGTGATGAACACCAAATGGATTACATGGTTTGAGGGGATATTTCTACCCCTGCAGCTTTACAGAAGTTTTCCTTCACTGAGAATCTCTAAAGTACTATTTGTCAATAACTGACAATATTAATCCTAAATTTCCTTTAAAAATTACTTTGTGCCTTTGACTACAGTTATTAGACAGAGAACATTTCCAAGGAGATCCCTCTCCCTTTCACAAACACACAGCACACATCTGGGTTTTGTTGTTGTCACTATTGTTTGTTCAACTTACAGGCACTCCTGAGAAAGTGTCAAGAGAGGAACAATGATGATAAACACTAGGGAACGGCTTCTCTGTCAGAAATAATGGAGTCTGGAGGAAAAAAAAAGGTCACTTGAAGGGGATCTGGTAAAGTTTTCTTCACAAATATATATGCCATGGCAAAGATGGTCAAGAATTTGACCCTTTACCATCTCTTCTAGTTTAAATACCAAGGGCCATCAGCTGAAACTGGTCAGATCCAGATTTATAACAAGGGAGGCAGTTTGAACACAGCAGACCTGTGGACGCCCTTGCCAAAGGACACTGTGAGTACGGAAAAAATTTACATGGATCAAAATATGAGTGGGACAAGCACATGAAAGAGGGCTACCAAACAGGTAATTCACATCAGGTTCATAAGACTCCCAAACAAGCTACAATTGCACAGCTACCTGCCCACAGCTTTTTGAGTCAGGATGCTGAGCAAGGTGCAGGATTTACTCTGAACTGGTACAGCTGTCCTTGTGCCCCCCTTCACAACCCCTGTACTCTTCAACAACGTGGATCACATCTGTCTGCAGGCTATGCCTTGGTTATACTACAACAGAAGCTAAAAAAGGTACTATTTTGGCTTCTTCTCCAAGAGCATGACTATTTCTGCTCCGAACACCTGAATTGGCTCCCTCAAAACATCCTTAGACCTGACATGGGAGCTTGTGCCCCTATGCAGGGAAGGAGAGGGAAGGGGAGCGTGCATAAATCCTACTTAGCTATGACAAATTAGCATCTGCAGCAGACCACAGGACCTGGCAGAAAGTCCCCAGTAATGAAGACAGTTCAGACATAAGTGCTAAAGCGCAGTTATACTAAAGAGTCTAATTCTGAGATTAGAGATGCAGAGATGCTCCGGGCAAGCTCAACCCAAGAGCAGGTGCAAGTGCACCACAGGCTGCGGCCATTGCTGCCCTCCTGCAGCCCTGAGGGGACCTGCTGGAGCCCAGGCTGACCACCCAGCCGGCCACTGCGCTCCAGTGCATGGCATGGTGCCATCTAAGGTGAGGAAAGTGCCAGCAGACTTCCTCCTGCAGCTCCCCGTGTCCTGCTGCCCAGGAGCTGCAGGCTGTGGCATCGCCCCTCCTCAGTGCTCTGACTCCCCTGCCCCAAAGCAGCAGCACTGCACAAGCCTCTGCTGCCAGTGAATTACTCAGGGACAGTTAGCATCCTCCCAGCTCATATTCCCTCTTAAATCAGACTAATTTTTCAGTCTCACTTATGCACGAGGCTTCCCAGGGGATGGTCCTTCCTCTCTCCCTTCTGTCACCCACAGAGCTTGTAGACACCTCTTGCCAAACACAGCCCATTACTCAGTCTCTGCTTTTCCTCTGGACTCCATAGCAGAGCTGACACCCACAAAACAGTCATTCATTTCAAGAAGGCTCTTCCAAGCTCACCATTGTCCAGCCACCGAGAACACTTCCCCAGGCAACCAGAATTTTTTTTACCATGGGTTGAAGACTAATAAAATCTCTGAGGGAGACACTCTGCCCCACACCAGACAACACCAAAGCAGAGACAATCTTCTAGCAACACACACCTGCTTTTCTGTGAAGTCTCCTGTTAAGGCACACAACCAAAAATTAGGTTTGAGCTTAATTTTTGCATAAATGAGTCACAGCAGGAACAATCTCCATACACTGCAACCTGCTGCCAGATGGATAAAAACAATGCTATCAGAAGAAAACATGTGGTAAGCCCCCACCATTCCCCCAATACGGTAAAGCCTCATTCTGGGAAAATACAGTGTTTTCTTGGGGTATTTTTTCTCATGCCAAGAGAGCTCAGTGTACTGAAAGGCTGGCTGGAGCCACCTGCAGAACAACTCTGTCCCTGTCTTCCACCCTTTTGCTTTCACGTTTAAATGGTGCAACCAAAAGGATGCCTGATCCCCTATCCTCCCCTTCCTCCACTCCTGCCACCATCCCGCCACCCCCAGCACCACGGACCATTTTTCCTAAACCATCTCCTAAATCTATTCATTCCTCATTCGAATTCTTCCCACTACTGAGTCAACTAAGGATGGCTAAGTGGCGAGGTCAGCCAGGAGCAATTTATACAATAATTGGTATGGAAATATCAGAATCAGTGGGGAAATATCAAAGCATGGGCAAAGTAGACAGGAGCTGCCAGTGAAGCTCTTTGTTCTTCCAACACCACTGCCTTCCCTCTCTCTGCTCGCTGCTCCGTCTCACAGCCGCTCACATCCACAGCAGATGTTTACTGCCTTTTCAGAAAAACGTTTTCAATAAATATGAAAGAGATGGCATTTCTTTTAATCACCACAGATTGCTGTGGCCTGTGACTAGCTTCCCAAGTTCTGACTGTAAAAGAGGTCTTGTACCTCTGCTATAAATATGCATCCAGTCAGACATCCGACCCCCTCGCCAAGATCAGAGCCATTTTACATCCTTTGGTTCTTCTCAGATCTGGCCCTTATATTGACAGAAGACTTCCTTATTTTCCCCAGTATGGCATTGGTATTCTGCAGATGCACAGTGCAAAATGTGATCTGCCCTTGTGATTTCTTCCCCCCGCTTTTTTAAGCAAACTACATCCTATATGGATGTCACATTCCTCTAACTGCTCCTTCCCTGTTCTACAATTAGGCATATTAAAATATGCTAGGTTTAACACCACCTTAGAACAGCAGATTCTTGAGCCACAGATCAAGGCTGCTGTATTACTACAACCTTTAAACTTCTAAAAATGCTGAAAGGATGAAATAATAATTCATTATTTACGTTGGACACTGTGAAAGCAAGAAACAATAGGCTTGGACTTGAAAAGTGGAAATTCAGACTGGTCATGGGAGCTAGCTAAATGCGCCATTTCCCAGAAGCTAGGAAAGTGAGGCACCAGAGAGACTGCTCTGAGAGAGACTGAGGCATCTTACACTACAGCTTCCTCTAACAGACACTTGCTTTCTTCAAGGACACCACAAGGCAGAGATGAACCTGCCCCAGGGGATGCATGACACAAGCTCTCCCTGCTCCTACAGTTCCATCATTCTCAATCACCGCACCAGAAAGTATATTTAAAGTTACTTTGCTGCACAGAAGCCCGAAACTACTCTTTAATCTAGTACAGCTTTACTTTGAAAAGTCAAAGTACTCAGCATCCAGAAGCCAGCCAGACACGTCTGTGGTCAGAAAAAAGAGCAATACCCATAATAACCAAAGGAAGGGGAATGGCTGGGCAGTCCTTCTGCACACAGATCCCTGAGCTCTGGAGCTCGTGGTGCTCAGCCTTCCTTACTTCACAAGGGCTTTGAAGCACTTGGTGGCACAAGATGTACCTGGATGTAAAAGGTAACAACTCATGCTGGTGCACGAGGGACAGACTGAGCTGGCTGCCCTGCTGCTTCAGAGTCATAATGGCAAATGACTGCTGGGGACCCAAATATCTTTGTGCAACACACCTACTGCTTACTGCAGTTTTATTAATCTCCTGCAAAGATGCTGAGAAAAAAAAAATCCCTTCTAACCTGCAATCCCTGTATTCACCAAAGTTTTGACAATTCCCACAGAATGCTGGCTCTTCTCTGTACCTAAGGCAGAGCTCGTCCTGTGAAACATTTATTCAACTGTTTCTCTTGAATCCCTTATAACCTGCAATCCCTGCATTCACCAAAGTTTTGACTAACCCCACAGAATGCTACTCTTCTCTGTACCTAAGGCAGAGCTCATCCTGTGAAACATTTATTCAACTGTTTCTCTTCCTCCAAGGTCAGCACACGACCTTTGCAGCCCTTTCCCATCTCCCAGATCAGCATGTTCTTCACATACAGTACCACGGTTACCCTTATCACTAAGGGAAGAACAGAGCAGAAGCTCCCTGGCAGATTATGCTTATATTGGGAGTATGCAGGCAGGAAGTGTTGGATTGCCCACGCAGTACTTCTGACTTGCACTGCTCCTCGTGCCTTATCCTTAGGAGTTTCTCCTTCCTCACAGCCCACTGAATCCATGCCCTAGTGACTTGTATCACTGCTGCTGGTTCCAGGTCCGGTTAAGCACTACAATACAAAGCAGCATTTACAGCAGCCTGCTGGAATGCCCAAGGCAATGCCTACTTTTATATTTTCCAATGAAAAGCAGTGATGGCTTCATTAGTGCATCCCCAGCTTGAGTTTTGAAGCTGTCACCACACATACTCCCTGTAAGATTTAGTGCAGACCTGCACAAACAGTGAAGCCTCCAAAGATTCCTATGTGTGCTTTTCCTTCTGTTCTTGCAGCTACCTCTTAAAATACATGTAAGGACACACCATTTACCCTGGTATCTCTAGTACTGCTCTAAAAGATTCAGCAATACCATTTTAGTACCAAAGCTATGAAGCACCAACACTGTGAAGCATTTTGGACTGCTGAACCCTTGGTGCTCCCAGCCTATCAAGAGGAGGGGGTGAAATGAAATTGTTTTGAGCATCAAAGCTAGGCAGGAAATTTCTGACACAGTTCATTATGCCCTCCAGCCCCTGTACTTCTTTTTATTATCCTTCTTTAGTCTTCAAGTCCTACATGTTCAACGTCTAGGGTCACTCGAAGAATTGTCAAACATTATTCCCTGTGCTATCACTCACTCTCAGACAATACGAAACTTCATTTTGTTTCACAGTCAATAACGTTTTAATGTCACTTCTTTTTTCGTTTTCCTGCATGCTCTGCGATCCCTTCCAATATTAAAAACCAGAATGTCCCTATTATTGCTGTAATTCACCTCATAACATCCCAGATGCTTAAATACTCTCCCAGGAGAAAAGAGTGCGGAGTCCCAAATCTCACCTTCACATTATCCTTGCCAAAAGGAAACAGCATTTATTACCCAGGCTTTCATTAATGGAATTCCCTCTCTTTCATGAGAGCTCTTAAAATACATCTGATGCATGGAGAGCCTGGTTTCTTACCGTCCCTCAAATTTATTTTTCCTAAAGAAAAACAAAGCTTCTTGTTCTCTTTTATTAAAACACAGGGAGGAAGGACAGACATATGAGTGCCTCCCTCCATCTCCTAAGAGAAACACCAGTGTTTTGGCCCATCTTTCCATACTCCTTGAAGTTGCTTATTTGGTTTTCTGCCCTTCCCCTCTCTCCAAGTGACTCCAGACTTTTTCTTACTTTGGTAAGGATGACACTTAGGAGTTCAGCACCTCTATTTTTCTCTGTAACCTTTACTGGCATCTTTGTCCTTCTGGGCAGGGCTGGAGCATCTCCTTTTCACCTCTAAACTGGAAGCCTCAGGCATCATTCATTAATTGCTTAACCCCAAATTGATTACCTTCTAGAGGGAGAAACTTAACAACAATCTGGTAAATATTGACAGGCTGGAAGAGCTGATGACAAAGTGCCCTGCTGCACATTCCTTCCTACCTCCCAGGGCACACCATTCCTGCAGCACTCCAGCTGTATCCTTAGGCTGCTCCCCACCTCCTTTGGAGCACACAGCTCTGCAGAAATAACACTAAAAAATAGTTCTAAAATGTAATATCTAGAAAAGAATGCAACTGAGGCAATCTCTCCCTCTTCCTTCTGGCATGCTGAACAAACATTTGTGCCCTTCAGCCACGACCATCAGCAGGAGAGAACATTCAATTTGCAAGGCAAAGCTGCCATCTTGTACTCCTTCAGCAGAAAGAGCTTTCAGGTAAACAGCAAACTGACTTATCCCCAAAGTCAAGTGTATTGGCTAAAAGCACTCATTTCTCAAAGATAGTTTTTCCATCCCACCGTAAAGGATCACAGGAATATGAAGTACAGCCATATAGCAGCAGTTAGTTTCCATTTTCTCCCCACAAATTCATCTGGATTCTTCCCTGCTCACTAAGCAGCAGCAAGATGCTGCCTCTCAAAACTTCTGTGATTCAGTCAGCATCCCTGAAAGACAGACAAAGATCCAGGGAGATTCTTCAGCTACCTGCTCCCTTTTACTGCTAATTAAGATGTTAGAACTCCCTGTCTGCATACACTATAATTTATTAGTTTGACATGCTACACAGACTATCAGCAGTTGTCACCAAACTACCAAGGCTCTCATTTCAAATAGGAGGACAGGAGCTTTCTGGCATTTGGAAAGGAAAACGGAACAAAACAAATCAAAGGGATGCAGAAGCATTTATGTTACTGCTTCTTCCAGGGAGAAAGAAACAGTCATTCCTTTTAAGCACAGTACTACTACCAGTGAGTAAAAAGGACAATCATGCAATTCTCCTCCCTGAGGAGGAACAAGCCCATGCACCGGGGGAACTGACCAGCTGGAAAGCACAGGAAAACACTTTTTATACTAAACAAACAAACAAACAAAACCAGCACACAACAGTGAGAGGTAACTGCACACTGGCACAGGCTGCTCCCAGCGATTGTGGAGTCTCAACCCTGGAGATATTCGAAGTTATCTGGACATGATCCTGAGCAACCTGCAAGTGGCTTGGACCAGATGATCTCCAAGGCTCCCTTCTAACCTCAACTTTTCTGTGAAAGACTCTCCAAAACTGCATTTTCACCACTGCTGTAGACTCAGTTACCTTAGCTCAGCACCAAGCACCTACAGAGAGCAACCTCACTGCACCAGCTACATAGAAAAAGTGGTAAAAACACCCTCATCCCAGGAGATTCAGTTAAAAAATGTGGTTTCACAATGCAGTTAAGCTGATCTAGTAGGTACCAGCTGCCACAGCAAAAAAGCAGCATTGCCTTCCCACTCACTTTATTCCTAGCAAAATGCACACACTCCTCTCCCCATGCTTGACCTCTACATGAGCTGAAAAAAGAATGACCCAAGGAAAGAGTTTTCACCGAGAGAGCATGAACACCTTTTTCTTTGGGGGACGGGGGCAAACAACCCTTTTAATGGGTTGGGATGGAATGGTTTGCACCAGCTCAGGCACACTGTGACAGCTGTGAAGTATTGTCTTCAGACAGCAGATGGGTTAAGAGAGGGCAGGGAAGGAGAGCAGGGCGGAGTGGGAGCAAGTGCCAAGGTTTCTGTCTGCTGGAGACCCTGATGCCAGGTCTCTAGCAGGCCTTATGCAAAGGCAGCAAGGGAAGAAGTGCTGCAGGCGCTCGCTGCAGGTCACTCCCCATCACACAGAGTAAAACAAAAGGGTTCCAAGCCACCACTTTCAGCAAACAACCCTAGGAGCAGGAGGCTTAATGAAGCCTAGCTTCCCGTGCCTTCAGGAGGGAGGCTGTCTCTGGAACTAATGAATTGACTGCAAGCTCCAGCTGGAGCTTCTCCTACAGCTGGCACAGTCATTTGGAGGCACTGCTGAGGTCCTTGAAGAAAAGGGTCTCCTTCAGTCCCCTGCCACTGCCCTGACTCAGCCACCTACTACTCTTCACAAGGCTTGCAGGAACCTGTTTATATCCGAGCTCTCTGCTCCTGTCAAATTTGCGTAAAATTGGCCAAAGGGCTTCCAGGTTATCTGGAAAGGGGTGGCAGAGGCAGCATGATCAGATAAGCCCTCTTTCTCTGAGAACCCCGCCTGAGGAAACACAATGAGAGGCAGAGGCTGGGAATCAAAAACCGCAGAGGGAAGAAGCACTAGAAAGAAAAGGTAGAAGGGCTTTAAAAGAGAAGACACGTATCTTGCTTTTGGCACAGCAGAGGAGGAGGAACTAATTTGAGAGTTCAGGGGAACCAGCAGACAAAAAAAAAAAAAAAACCGGAACGAATTTCGGAGGCAGAGATGGCTAAGAAATGCTGCAGCTTACATTCCTTAAGCAGAAAGAGCCAGGTGCATGCATATGCATGTAAGCAAGCACCAGAGACAGAGGTTAGAATTTTGAATTGACCAGAAATACAAGCCTGTAACACCAGCACAGAGAGGCCACTCCAGTTTTTAGGAGCGGACAAAATTACAAAGAGGCAGGGACTGTAGGAAGATCTGGACAGGGCCGTAGAACAGATCCCTTGTAGCCACACAAAAACAAACCCTGAAGCTGGTATACAGGGTAAACTCATGAGGTCGTAAGAAAAGCTCTGTAAGAGGCAGGAAAAGACAAAGACAACAGAACTTAGAGGAAATCACTCCGGGAAGAGACCAAAATTGGTCAGTGCAAGGTCGATTACAATGTCAAGAAAGGTAATATTTGATCACAACCAAGATGTAGAGCAGTGGGGTCTATTAAGAAAGCCCTTGTGAAGTAAATCACAGAGACAGACTACACTGGCAGAGAGCTGGGAGGCAAAAGCTCCAGACAGAGCATCCCATGGGGCTTGCAGAGGACACAGCAACTGCTGGAGGAGGGGGGGATAAAGCAGCTTCACAATGAAGGAGAGAGGCTATGAGCAGGAAAACAAATGACAGAGACAATGAAAAATTAGTTGGGACCCTTAAGACAAGCAGAAAGGTTAGAAATTCTACCTCTGTGAAAAGCATGGAGAAGGAAAGCAGGACAGAGAAAACCAACAGGTGAAGACAGACCATCATTTGTATGCCAGCTCTCTTCATACAGTTGCTACAGTTCGAGAAGCAAATCCGAAGATGGAGAAGGGCCTATTCAGGCTTGGGGGGCAATACCACCATCAGCATTCAGTAAAGCAAAAACTGAAAGAGTTGACGAGAGACAAGGCAGAAAGGGAAGAGGCCAAACTCAGAGATGGGGAGGTCAGCATGGTCAGAGGACTCATGCCACTTCATGACAGCAGGAGCAGAAGCAGCAGATGGGAGAGAGAGCAGAAAAAGTGTCCTGAGGATGAGGGGAGATGCCACTGCATTGGTGGTGTAAATACTGATAATGAGTGGGTGGAAATCCAAATCCAGCGTGCACAAAAAAAGCAGCAGCAGGAGTGGCAGGGGAGGAGAAAAACAGAAAGACCCTGAAGGGGAGGAGCAGTGCTGACTGAAAATCCAGACTGGCTGGCAAGCCAGGCACCTCCTTATGGCATGGGTGACCAGGCACAGGGAGGAATGGCTCTGGACTAACCAGCAGCATCTGCTGAACAAGAGGGGCCCCAGCCTTCAGCACCAAGACAAGAGCTACACACGAGAGATGCAACACAGAAAGGACATGACCTTAACGACTGCAAGTCTCATTTGATGTATGGAGTCTGGGAAAAGCTGCAAGTTGGATTTTTTCAGGATTACAGAATCAGCTCAGCCACACCACACACCTCAGGCACCGGTCCAAATGCCCTCCCGCCTCCCAGAGCAACCCATCCCAGCATCCATGAGATGAGATGGGGCAGCACAGCCCGAGAGATGCTCCAAAGGCCATACACCCTGACTTCAGCAAGGGCAGGCTTGCCACTTTATAGGGCTGCAGGTTTATCTGAAGGTCTGAAAGAAAGCAGAGTCCCAGCTTCTAGACAATGTGTTTGAGGGTGACTAACTTAACAGCATTTGTCACTAAACAAAAAAACCTTTCCTAATCAACTGAGAAAAGGAAGAGTGGGGGATGAAATAGATCTTTCCTAAATACACCACTCTGAGCATCCTCCTGCCTACATTCCCCAATGAGCAGACGTATGCAGAAGTTTTCATCTTCAGCTACTTACTTAGCAAAGCCTAGTCCCCTCTGATCAGGGAGTTAAGGAAAGGCTTACACAGCTACCAGGGAGGGAGGGTTTTATTTATCTGATTTCAACATGCCCAAGTTATCAGACTCTAGAGGAATTCAATTAATGAGAATAAAACTCTTGTTTGATGCAAGTCTGGAAGGGTGCAGTGGGTTGTTTTTTTCAGCAAATAGCTGCACCCCAGAGATTTTACACTGATTATAAGCCTTAACAGCGACCGACTGATGCAAGCAGAAGAGATTCAGCAGCTGCACCCAAACACCACACACGCTCCAGGTCTGTCGGGGACTGACACAGCTGGAGGAGACCAGCAAAAAGACAGGGAGAAGGGAAGGCTGCAGGGCCAGGAAGCTGGGACTGCAATCCCAAAGGAGCTGCCGAGGCCATCCCCCTCCTCACCTCACAGCAGCAGCAGACTGGTGGTGAGGGTTGGCACGGGTTGCACCCACTAGCATGGCTGGGAAATGTCACTCCCAAGGTGAAGGCAAAATTAAATGTCCTCCACAAGCTCGTGTGGCAAGGCTTGGGCACCACAGGCACTGGGCTGCTCCTGGCCAATGTCCCAAAGCACACAGGAGCCAGCCCCGTGCCCAAGCCAGGCTGTCCCTGGCTGGGAAGGTGCCCCCATGCCCATACAGCCACCTGCTCCCTGCCACGTCCTGGGGCACTTGGTCAGGGCTTCTTCCTGCCACCACAGCATCCCCTGCATCCCCTGGTGAGGAGCGACGTGACCTGCCGTGGCAGCGGGGACAAGGGGACCATGGCACACACTGCCCTGGCAAAGGCACCAAGCTGTCACCACCTGGGACAGAGCTCCTGCCCCTCGTGGCAGTGCCCATCCCACTGGCTCTGCCCAGGCCATGCCCTCGCACCCACGGCCACCCAGTGAAGGGGCACAAACGGGGCACAACCTCTCTCCCAAGGGCTGGCCCCAAGGTTTTAAATGTGGCACTGGTCACACCTGGGCTGGGTTTGGCCTCTGGCACTGTGAAAGAGGGGGAAAGAAAGAATTCTGACAGCAATATAGGCTTTGGAGAATTTTACTTAGATAATCCTCTCTCCTAAGGTTGGCCAGCTGGCTTTAAAGGGAACAGACGGAGCAACATCACAAATCACTGAACCGATGGGAACCAAACACAGGGCGCAAAACTCCTCTCACACAAACGTTTCTTTTTAAATCCTGCCATGAAGATAAGCACAGCTCCCAACACCATTCCCAGGCAGTGCTAGTCCTAGGAGATTTACCCAATGTTTATTCAATGCACATTTCTCCAAAACCCACATGGTACATCCAGCCAGGAAACCGAACAAACATCCATAATTTCCTTTGACACCTCCTAGCTACACTGCTCTGACAAAAGCAACCAGAGCCATCCAGTACCAATGCATGCCAAAAAAAAAAAAAAAAAAAAAAAAAAAGAAAAAACCCCAAAGAATCCCTGTTATCCCTGTCTCCTTACTAAACCCCTTCAACACAATGAGCCAGCAAGAGGGAGGACTCACAGGCCGAACCAGCCAGATTCCATCAGCTGGTTAGGACAGCACCAATAATACCTCCTGGCTGTATATTTGGGAAAGACATGTAGGTGTTTCTGTAGACTGCTTACACAGAAACCTCAGGAACTCTCCCCTCTTCCCTAAGGGAGATCCAAGACATTTGAGGTTTAACAGCTGCAACAAACAGCATCCTCTTACTAGAGAAAATATTCAGGAACAAGAGAACAAGAGACACGGTTACTGAAACAGGATGAAAACATGGAAAAAGCCTCTGGGGTCTAAGTGCTGCCCTAATGACTGCAGACTGCTACTCAGAAAAATCTGAATTCAAGTATACAGCTCTCATCACCACTTGCAGATCAAATAGGAACGGCAAGATGCAAATCTTGCTCCCTGCAGAAGAGGTAATCTAAGACACCATTTGTGAGCAACCCACTAGCAGTGCCACAGCCCCTGCAAACACAAAGAAATAAAAACCTGCAAATGCCCTTGATCTTGCATTCATTCCCCAGTAGATTACTGTGCTGAACCCAAACATCATCACTTTAATGTCTGGAGCAGTTGAGGGCACAGTTATTATTACACATGAAATAGCAAGGGTATATATTCTCTATTCAAATTCGATTGCAGACATGGCAGATGGGTTAAAAAGATGAGTTAGAAGGAAAATAATGCCAACTATTCTCCTTAAAATAATTTTAGGACCACTATCTTATTTATTTCACAGCCAAGAGGTAAAGCAATTCTACAAAGCCAACTCAAAATTAGCAGATACATCTTCCCTTTACACTAGAAAAGAATGCAGATGCTAAACCTATTATATAGACAGTGAAGTGTCATCAGAGCAAAGAAGGCAAAAATAGCTAACTTATCTGTAAGATGACTAAGCAAATGGATTTTCAAAAATATGCTTTCAAATATGACACCCTTTTCTTAGAGCTGCATACATCCGTTTAGCTTTGTTAATTTCTCAATTCTTTCTTTTGATAATTTATTTTTAGCCTCCCACTAGCATACTTCCCCAGAAGCCTCACTTCACCCTACCCACACTCAAGATTCGCATCCACACACGGAGGATGATTTAGAAAACGATGCTGATCACCCCAGTAACTATGGAGAATCTCTACTGCAGCACTTTCAAGATCACATACGTGCATTTCTTTTACATCTGTCCAGCCACTGGAATACTCTACTCCTGCTGTCTCCCACCCTCATTTCTACCACCTCTTCATCATCCCCACCTATACTACAGGGGTCTTTGTGGCTCCACTGGTACCTTCCAGGACTGGAACCTTCCTTTCTGATGTGACCCTTAATCCTATCATTTTTGCAGCTAAGAAACAGCCCACCTCCTTCCCAGGCCACCACCAGTACCAGGAGGAGAAGGCTACTTGATGCCACCTCAGGAGCAGCAGTGGTTAGAGGAATGGGAGCAGCAGAACCGGGTGCTGCTCCCGGAGATGGGGTGGGAGCCACATTCCCCAGCACATCTCTCCCACATGTGCTGCCAGCAGCCAGGTTTAGAGGCTGCTGGTATCAGTTATGGTCATGCTCCTCTGCACATCTCCCTCTTCCACCAACACCCAGATATCTCTGTAAGGAAAATTACCCTTTCCTCAGATTACATCTCTTCAGGGACTTAGTTGGCACCCACACAACTGCAGCCTCTGGTAATCTACATTTCTGAGGTAAGCAGCAGGAGTTGGTGCTTGGCCAAGCCTCCCACTGAGTCATTCTTCTGCCACGCCAAAGCCCTGCATATGACTCCTCTCTGACTCTTCCCCATGGAGGGATGGGTACGCTAGAGAGGGTGATGAAACATTGGAATTAGCTGCCCAGGGAGGGGATGGAGTCACCACCCCTGAAGGTGTCTAAGTGCCACTGGACACAGCACTCAGTGCCATGGTGGTGTTCAGTCACAGACTGGGCTCGAGGACCTCAGAGGGCTTTTCCAGCCTAATTGATTCTGTGATTCTGAGGCAGCTCCTGCTGCCTGCCCTGTCTGCTGCCAGGAACCCAGCCCTGAACCTCCAGGAGCCAAGCACAAAGCTCTGGGATCCCCTTCCCAGCAAGCAGCCTTCCAAGGCTCAAATCCATTACACTGAGATCATTAGGATGCTTTCAGTAATGTATCCCAGTGGACCTGCTAGAACAGCTATTAGGCATTTGACACACAGCAAAATCCTTCCTCACATTCATCTCCCTACACCCTCCCCCAAAACAAGCCAGCCTAAAAATCCAAGGGGATGCAGATTAGAAGGGTGACAATAGCTTAACAGGGGCAGGCTTGTGAGAAGAGGTGACAAACCTCTTTGAGAACAGCCTCTTGCCTCCCCTACACTACCCCATGCTGCTCAGGGCAGTCTCAGATAGCTTTCCCCATTGCTCCAGGAGGAAACAAACCTCCTTCCCACCACACATTTGCAGCCACATTCTTCCCTGCAAAGACTGAAAGACAAAAAATTAGCCCAAACCCCAGAGCCAGGCACAAATCAAAATAACCACTGAGTAAGTGTTGCCCTTCCTTTGCTTGGCAGCCACAGGGTAGCATCTGCAGAGGGACCCTGCAGGCACAACTGGACAATTCTAGAGGAGTGGATGAGGCGTAAGAGCAGCAGAAAATAGGAAATAAGAACAAAAAATAGACTTCTCAGGAAAGACTTCTAAAAGAACCAAGACAAGGTCCCTCTATGCTCTAATGATGACGGCAGTATCTGAAAGATCACCTCCAAACACACCTCTCCTCACATGCAAGCAAGGGGAAGAGGTGGGATAAAAAGCAACATGAGATAAGAAAAGCATGTTTTGATATCTAAATATGAAGATGAGCAGGTCGATTTAGACACTCCTTGTAGCCCTTTGGACTCTGCACAACTTTTGCCCCTCTGCAGTGCAGGTATCTGAGGCTGGACTCTGCGTCCTAGTCACAAGAAAGGCACCTGAAGCTGATCTTGCTCAAGTCCAACTCATTCACAGCAGACAGGAGTAAGTGCTTGGCAAACTTCAAGCGTTTGGCAGCTCCACACTCTAGATTAGATTTAACTGCCAAGCAGCTCATGGCATGGGACTGATTAGACGTAACAGCTCCTGAGGTGCCAGTGACCCCTAGATTAACTGTGCTGCTGTAACACTGATGGCTGGGATGAATCACAGCAGCTCCACGTTACAGTCACACGGGCTGTGCCCCACCAGCCTGATGGGGAGGCAAGCAGAGCTCTCCTTCACCTAGGATAAGCAAGAGAGCTTGTGCAGGTAAGTAACACCACAGAGCTCAAAGTAAAAAATCAATTTTCTTCTTTTTCTAACACCAAGAGTGAAATCAATCAGGCTGTAACAATCTCTTCCATGCCATGTTTTCTTCCACGCATGAGAAAAAAAGCAGCCTGTTTGCTCACAGACAGCAAACGAGACCTCGGTCCTAACACTGCATATCTCCTCCCCAAAAAATCCCATTACACCTTTTAAGCCACTCTCTCTACTTCAAGCAGCCAAGAACAGAGACAGAGTGACTTGCCTACCATTATGTCACAAGTCAGAAGAAAGCAGTGGAATTTGCACGCTGTGACTCCTGCTGTAGGCACTGGGTAACACTGCAGGCATAAAGGTCAAACCCTTCAGCAGGAGCTCTCAAGATATTGTCTGCAGGCCACAAGCAGCCAGCAGAAAGCTGGGAGATGGCACAATGCCAGCCCAGCTTCCCTCGGTATCCATGTCTTTCCTTGGAAAGCTCCTTAGCACCTGGCAGGGCGGTTCAGCACTCATCCCCCACAAGAAGGAGCAAACATCCCTCCTCTGTAATGGGATTAGACAGCGGAGCAGGAAAACAGGATCTGGGAACCTCCAGGAGAAGAAAGCCAAGCTTGACAGCGTATTCAGGAGGGTGGAAGAAGCTGAGGGGCCAGGACTGTATGAGAGGGGAAGGAGCAGAAAGCACTGAGTCAGGGAGATGAGATGAGATGAGATGGTGAGAGGGGCAGAGCACTTTGAAAGCACACCGGAGATAAAGGCATCCAGATAATTGCTCAGAACGGAATAAATATTAGTAAGTACTATAATTACCTCCAACACTTTACAAAGCTGTAAGGAGAAATATGACTAGAAGAGAGGCTGGCACACAAATGCTGGTTGGAAAGCTCTTATTTAAAGCTATCAAGAAGGAACCAACAAGGCCTGACACCCAGGTTGGTAATTTCAGCTTGGCAGCCAGCCAGAGCCCTTTGGCTGGATCCTAGGTACTGGGTAACTCGAGTTAATAAGTGCCAGATTCCAGCAGTATGATTTTCCAGAGTACTGAGCTTCTGGATGACTTCTGGCAACAAACAACTGCCTTCTCATACTCATACTCAAGGTCCAGCTTCCATTTCAGAGAGATTTGGAGGAACCTGGGCAGATTCCCATGTTCATGGTGCTGATGCTAAAGGGAGACAAAATGATTAATCCAAGATGAAAAAAGCCCAATTTATCTAAGCAGCCAAATCTTAATAACCTTGCTGTCATGAGAGATCAGAGCCCTTCTTTCCCAAAGAAACAACCAAAAGTTCTGCTATTTTGGGGCTCAGTATCTTATCTTCAAGCCTCCATTTCCCTAAAAGCTTCAGAAACCACCCATTTCACAGCAGCCTGGGTCAGTGCTGAGCTCCTCTCAAAGCACTACAGAG
This sequence comes from Pyrgilauda ruficollis, assembly GCF_017590135.1. Classification (NCBI taxonomy): domain Eukaryota; kingdom Metazoa; phylum Chordata; class Aves; order Passeriformes; family Passeridae; genus Pyrgilauda; species Pyrgilauda ruficollis. The sequence goes on from NW_024526600.1 coordinate 6,662,034, forward strand.
TCTGTTGAAAAATAGATCTACCTCACCCCCTGCTCCCATCTCCCTTTGACAAGCTTATCAACCTCCACACAAAGCCCAAAAGCCATAAAAGTGACAGCAGGCCTCAGGCAGACACATCAGGAATGCAATGTGGGAAGAACAACCTAAAAAAACACCCCAAAAATCCCCCAGATGCACCACCATTCCCTGTTATTGCCCCTGTAATCACAATGACTCTAAAAGGGAACGTATTTGCTGGGAAGCAAAACTATCAGCTTCTGTGAGCAGAGTAGGGAACAGCAAGCAAATGACAGCAATTTCAGGCTCATGCCACTAGTTAAAAACCCCCCAAAACTTAGCAGTGCCACAACAGCTATCAAAAATCACCTGCAAACACATCAGAGCCTGATGAGCTGTTTTGCAAGAGGCAGAAAAACAACATCCAGAACTGCAAAGCAAACAACTGGCATTAATGAAATGCCTGACAGTGCTAATGGCTGTGCAGCTGCCCCAGATGCTGCTCTGGATCCCAACTGGGACAACTTTGTCACCAGGAACTGCGCTAGAATCTCTTTATTCCTGCACTTAACATCAACCTCATCCCCTCTTGACCAGCGAAGTCTTAAGTCTGCCAAAATCAGAAGAGACAGGAGAAGTGCTGGGATTTTTCAAGTCCCACATGGAATCAATACCTTGTTTGGAAAGAAGTCAGCTAAGAGGAGAGGTAAGTACACGGCTCAGGAACAGGGCAAATACAGACAGATCCTCACTATCCACGTTTCCTCTGTATTCAGGAGTCTTTGACACTGGAAATGCTATGGGCATACTGTAAGGCCTGGCATTTGACAAGATCAATCCTTCAGAGCCTGTTCTCCTCTTTCTTACCAGCTGTGTTGCTGTAAGGCCTGGCATTTGGTCAATCCTTCAGAGCCTGTTCTCCTCTGTCTTTCTTACCAGCTGTGTTCTTCACCTTCCCTCTCTCCCTAATGCTTTCCCTTGGTTAATCTTTTCTTATTTTTTTTTAGGCCTGGAGAAAAGAAGGCTCCAGGGAAACATCACTGCAGCCCTTCAGTACTCAAAGGGGGCTTATAAAAAAGATGGAGAACAACTTTATAGACAGCCAGATAGTGATAGGACAAGGGGGAACAGTTTTAAATGAAAAAAAGGGGACGTTTAGATTAGATGTTAGGAGGAAATTCTTTACTCAGAGGGTGCTGAGGCACTGGAACAGGCTGCCTAGAGAAGCTGTGGATGCCCCATCCCTAGAAGTGCTCAAGACCAGGTTGGATGGGCCTCAAGCAACCTGGTCTAGTGGGGGGCATCCCCACCCATGGCAGGGAGGGGGTGTGGAACTAGATGATCTTTAAGGTCCCTTCCAGCCCAAATCATTCCATCAGTCTGTGATCCTTTTCCCACTCCTCCACTTTGCAGTGCACCACCTTTTCCCTCCCTGTGGATCACTGCCCAGTAAGAGCTGGAAACGGACCTAGAAACACCAAGGAACTACCAGCACAGGAGCAAAATCAGGAAAGAAGAGTGACAGGAGGGTTCAGGCAGCTGTTTCAGCCAGAAACTACAGATTAAACGCTAAGCAGGACAGAGCAGGCAGCCTCTGTCAGGGGCTGGTAACACTTAAGAGAGTGGCTGGAGCAAACACTGGGCTCACTGGGTGATGAGACCCTGGGACATGGAGAATGCACATCCCAGCAAACTGGGGAACCCAGCCAGCCAAACTTGCCATGCCCTCCAGCCACCTGCCTCCACAGCACCCCCCCTTCCCTTGGGATCCCACAGACATCTGCAGGACCATGTGAAAAACAGATCTACTTTCACAGCAGACAAAGTACTGTGCAGCAATGGTACGAGTCCTGAGTGTCAAAGCCTTTCCCTCGCCAAGAAAGGCTTCCCATCACTTAGCTGAGATGGTCTGGTTTTGTGCTCATGTCCAATTACTTACTGAAATGTGACTTTAGCAACAGCCAGGAAGGCAAGAGTTCCTCTTGTCTCACTGCCATTTGCTAATTAAACCTAACAAGAAAAAGCTTACTGACTTACATCACTTGAAACATGTTCCTCCTGACGGAGACAGGGTGAGCAACAGGTTAGAGCTGGACATGACATAGATGCACAGACACCCCAGATCCAACAAAGGCAGCGGCAGACTCAATTTCTTTCCCTTGCACTGTGATGAAACCCAGCTTTGTCAGGGAAGGCTCCATTTTAGCCTCTCCATGGCTGATAAGAAACAGATGCTAAACGTCTCCTAATATTCTAACACAGAGAACTATTCCTTAAGAAGATTTTATACGACTAGGAAAGAAATACCAATACAAAAATGGAGTCAAAACCCATTTAGCAGGTTATCATTAAGAAGTATTTAGGAACTTCAAAGCCAGAGGCAAATCACAATACAGCAGTTTTCCAGACACTGGCTGGAGGGCCTAAACGCCCTTGATACCAGTAGACAAGTCAAATCATGAGCTGAGGAACCCTAGCAACAATAAGAAAACCCTATTGTGCTAGAAAATCTTCCCCTGCCTTTCAGGAGATTTTCTTGGTGCTTTAAGTTCCTGGGCAGGAGGAATCCTGCAGACTGCTAACTATCAGACGGCAAAAAGCACTCTTTCAGGTTACAGCACTCTGATTCACCCAAGGTAAACCAATGAAAACACCTCTGCCTTCAAACTAGACTGTATAACCTTTAAATCAATGACAGAACACTTGACCAGTTTTGTATGGATAAGAAAGAAAACCAAAAGAAAAAACTTTAAAAGATGTTTTTTCAAAAAAGGCAAATTCCTGGTCAAAAAAAAACCCATCAACAAGCCTCCCAACACTGAAGTGATGCTCTCCCTATGACCCCCTCTCTGCCACCCCCTTCCCTGTGGTCTGCAGCACTGTTTATTTTCCCTTTCACTTTATATAATGGGTCTGGTAGAAGTGTTCTAAGTACACATTCGATTTGCAATAAAAACTGCTTTAATAAAGACATCTAACTTGACGGAAGGTCAACTAAAAGACAACAATTCGCATAAACCAAAACCTCCTGTGTAAATAAACAGGATCTGCAGGAGCCTCAGGATGTCAGACAGTCTGGCCAAGACTGCAGGGAGGGAGCCTGCCCATGAAGAATTACACTTGGGGACGGGCAGGAGCGGAGCCTGGCTGCAGGGACACGCACAGAGCCACCTCATGAACGAGGCAATGGCCAGAGCCATCTGCAGAGCATGTTCCCCAAATAAAGCAGAGTCACAGCCCAGCCCAGCACGCTCGGGATCGGCCCAGCTCCGGCACTGCACAGCACAGTGATGCCGGGCAGCGAGCACAGGCGCGAGGGCAGCGGGGCTGGCTCGCACAACGACGCTGGCGGCGCAGGACTCGGGGCAGACGCAGATGGAGAAAGCACGATCTTGGCCACTGCTGCTGACACTGCATCCAGGAGCAGATGAGGCGCCAGCAACGTTCCTGGGCCGCGAGCTGTGGTGAACAAAAACGCCCCCAAACCCCCTGTGTGCAAACACCCACTACGCTCTTTTCTCCATATGCTCCCCTCCAGCCAAGCAGCCCCCAGGTCCATTGCACCTAGGCTTGTGTCCGGGGCAGGCAGCAGAAGAGCAGGAGGGTGCAAGAGCAGAAGTCCTGAGCAGCAGCCAAGTGCACACTGCTGCTTCCCAGCCAGCATCCCTTCCCCTCCGGGAGACAGGCCTGGAAGATCATCCCTCCGTTCTCCAAGAGTCACCTGGGCATGGGTATTTCACTCCAACATGCCATTTACAAGAGAGCTGCGGTTTCAAGACCTTAAAGCATGCTCTGCTCCCCTCTAGGAATCGCAAATAAATCACCAATTACTATGCATGAATAGAGAGAGGAAGAGGGTAATGAGTCTATGTACATATATACATATGCAATGTTTGAACACAAAGAGCCGTAAATTGCATTCACAGGTGGTATTCTGGAGACTGCAAGAGACTCAAAAGCAGAACTATTCATAAACCAGTCACTGACATGAATGAGTTCAGCATTCCCCAGAAGCCTATTGTGTTTCCTATATATTACACTATAAATATGAGGAGTACCAGACTTTGCATCCCTCCCTGCAAAAAAAAAAAGAGGTAAATCTTGCAACTACACATAGGATTAGCACTGGCTGGCACAAGTATTAATGGTCTCATTGCTGCATGAGGATTATTTACAGCACTTGCTCTATTTTCCCATTTTGTACTTGTGATGAAGTGCCACTTGTTTAAAGAACCCTGTAACAAACACTGCAGCAAGAAGGGGGGGAAAAACAGCAGAGATCTACAAATGTTACACCCACATGCCAGATGTGGGTTTTCAGACCCTGGTTTCACAGTTACTTGGATTTTGGTAGGTAGTTAATGCTTGATATATTATATTAAATCACCCACCATCTCATTCCATAACCACAGTTCCTCATTCAGTGATTTTAACGAGTTTGCAGAAAGGGAAGGGGAGAACGAGTTGCATTTCTTTTTCTGCATATTTGACCCATAGTATCCTAGTCCCATATTCTAGCATTAGCATTACTTGTTTGGAAAGCAACAGTCCTTTTCTAGTCAGTCACATTTACGTTACAAAACATGCATTTTTACTCGAAGTCAAATGATGTCTCAGTTTTACAAGGGGCAACCTAAAGCACTTCTGCATGACTTGTGGCTTTGAGGCACCGTCACACATCCCCAGCTTTATCAAAACTGGCAGCTGGGCAAACGGGGAACAACCAGCTAAAGAAGTCCAGGTGAAAAGAACAAAAAGTAACTCCAGGCACACACGTGGTACACATCCTACCCTTAAAAACAGCCTCACGTTCAGCAGAGGGAGGCCAGCACGACGTTTTTACGAACTAGATACGTCCATGGGATTTGGGGACCACTGAAAAGCAACCTATCCTCCAAAGCGACAGCTGACACCACGCAGCTCATCCCCCGGGGAGGACCAAGGCAGGTTAGAGCCGCTTTCAGGTCAAACGCAGAAATGTAATTCTTGCAGGCAGGGGGTCGGGGCGGCCTCGGCAGCGGGCAGGGCTCCGAGTGAGCACCAGCACGGGGTGTAGAGCGCAGGGCTGGCGGGTCCCAGAGCCGGGAGCCCTCGGCAGGAGGAGGGATGCCCTGGGCAGGAGGAGGGATGCCCTCTGCTGCTCCTCCGCCGCAGCAGCTGGGCGTGCTCCGGAGGGAGCGCGCAGCGACCCACAGACCCGAGCGCTCCATATTAGGAATCCCTAATCCAGAATGGGGCTATTGTTCTTCTACAGCACAGACGGAGCGTGCGAAGCCAAGGCAGCGAGAGCTGCGCCCTTCGCTACACCCATCTTGCGGGCTACGGCAGCCTCGCTGCACTCACAGAGCAAAGGCACCCTGGATAAACTTAGCTCGGAGATGGGTTTTTTCCCCAGGGAACCCATGGTTAGAGGAAGTTTGAACCATCCCCAAAACCATTTCAAAGAGTTCGCTCTCTCTCTTTGCTAAAGACAGGCAGAGCACACCAAACCCCCCCACCTCCGCCCCAAATTACAGACATGAAGCATGACTGCAATTCTAGTAGAGATCTTGTTTCCAAATTGGCAGAGTAGGTATGTATGTGACAATTCTCAAGACAGTAAAATTGCCAGCCCTGCCGCTTCTTCCCTTAATAGCGTTAATGCCAGCAGAAAATCATACCAATGAAAAGGCAAATCAAAACAGCCCCGAGGTTGCTCTGCACATACACAGGCAGAAAGCAGCGTGAGGGTGCCGTGCTGTATTTTCCACAAATGTTCCTATCAACTCATCAGTACTTAAGCCTCGCACACTGGTCTGCAGCAGAAAGCGTAGAGGCGTTTTAAGAGTCTTGTATTCTGCTTTTCGCGAATTTGTAGGAAGGAATCTCGCACTGCCACAGCATCTCTCAGCCAGCGCTGGGATCCCAGAGGACTTTAGGGAACTGCATACAGTCATCCCCGGGGCAGGCGCTCGTGGGACGGGACAAAACCACGCGTTTAACGGTTCGCGGGGTACGAAACGCGCCTCAGAGAAGGGACTACAGGAGCACTTTGAGAGGCAGCACAAAGCAATCAAATTGCATTTCACGGCAGCAAGGACTGCCTTCCCTGTACATTTCAACGCACTCTTCCAGAGCCAAGCAGAGCACTTTGTTTCTTCAGCCTACCTTACCCCGGGCATTTTCTCCGCTTTCATTGTGCAAGCTCAGCACAATGTAACTCCCTACCCTTACGGTTCCCCTCCGAGACACCCCCGACCCCAGCAGCAGCCCCTGGACGGCCGCTCGCCCTCCCAAGTTGCAGCCGGAGCCCGCTCGGAGCCGGAGCTGCTCGTCCCCTCTGCTCCCACCGCTCCCACGCCCCGGCCGGACCCCGGGGCACGCCGAGGAATGGCCACCGGGGTACTGCGGCTGGAGATGAAACCCTGATTTATTTTACACATATATATACATATACACATATTTACAGGGCTTTTCTTTTTTCCGCCACTCCTCCCTCCGACCACAGGAGCAGCGCGGGCAGTGACAACTCCTAGGGACGGGCGCTTGGCACTGGCAAGGGGTGATCCTCCGGCACGCCTTGCGAGGGGCTGCGCCCACCGGGGGTCCCGTCCCGTCCCGTCCCACCGGGGGACCCCCGCGCTGTCCCGTCCCGCCCCTCCCCGCCGGCCACGGGCACTTACCGAGGAGCAGCAGGGAGGCGAGCTGCGGCCGCAGGGTCCGCATGGCTGCCGGGGCGCGGGGCGGCGGCCGCCCTTACCTCCCGCCGCGGGGCGCCGCGGGGCGCCGGCTCCCGGGGCAGGCGTCGCGCCGGGCCCGGCGGCACAAAGGGAAGGCGGCGGGGCCGGCACGGGGAGGCGCCAAGGCAGGCGGGGGCATCGCCCCCGCAGCGGGGCGGCCGCCGCGCCTCCCCTCCGCGCCGACGGCTCCCGCGGGAGAGGCAGGAGGAGAGCGAGGAAAAAACGTCTCCTGCGAGGGGCGGAAAAAAAAAACCAAAAAAGAGCACGGGGAAGGTGCGGGGGAGAGGAGGCGGGGGGAGGCACGAGCGACGACAAAAAGACCCCACCCCGGAAAGTTACAAAAATAAACGGGGCGCCGCGGCCGCCAGTTCGCCCCGGCCCGCCGCCCTCACCTGCCCGCCCA